>NW_022196894.1:8826390-8827237 GCF_008632895.1 Mastomys coucha
AAGAGTTACAAATGTCAAGCAAAGCATTCAGTCTCACTTTGTTGTTCTCTTACAAGCCACCTCCCTATGTTTCGTCTATGTTTCTTTTGAGTATATAAATACTTTTGAAATATATAAGCTGTTCTGAAAACCATAGTATAGTGTAAAAACATGAAATAAACAATACTACATATAGAGAGGCTGAGATAGGAGAAGAAAGATTTTAAGACCCTTATGTTGTACACAGCCAGACACTGTCACAAACAAACAAGCTGACAGTGTATATAGATTGTACAATGGTGGACCTATTTCTACAACTACCAAATTAGAGAGATCATTGGATGACAATAAATTTCCAATTCCTCATATTATTGGATTTCAATCGATTAGGATATGTTGGTCATATTAATTTTCAAATTAATATATTAAGAAAAGTAATTGTCACTTCCTGTTGCTTTTGTTGTAAGAGGTAGAATTAGGTTTGTGTGGATTTGTTGAAAGATTACTTTCTTGGGGCTGGTGAGATGGCTCAGTGGGTAAGAACACTGATTGCTCTTCTGAAAGTCATGAGTTCAAATCCCAGCAACCACATGGTGGCTCACGACCACCCATAATGAGATCTGATGCCCTCTTCTGGTGTGTCTGAGGACAGCTACAGTGTACTTATAGTAAATACATAATAAATGAATCTTTAAAAAAAAAAAAGATTACTTTCTTGCTTCTTCTAGGGTGTAGTTTTGCTCCTTATGTTGATGCTTTCCATCTATTATCCTTTGTAGGGCTGTATTTGTGGAAAGATGTTATGTAAATTTTGTTTTGTCATGGAATATCTTGTTTTCTCCATCTATGGTAATTGAGAGTTTTGCTG
>NW_022196894.1:8828189-8831509 GCF_008632895.1 Mastomys coucha
TCCTGTGTGCCTGGGCAAGCTGGTCCCAGTTACTCCCAGTGTTGGGACAGATGTTTGTTCCTGCTTACTTCTTTTCCTGGGTGTGTCAGAGCTCCTGGGAATGGAGCTTCCTCTGGGTGTTGTGGGACTGGCTGGGGAGCTTGCGCCCAAGGTCTGCTCTCGATCCTGGGTGTGTCAGAGTGCCTGGGAGTGGAGCTTCCTCTGGGTGTTATGGGACTTGAGGTAAATGTATTTTAAGAAATAATTCATTGTATTTCTAAGAAGAAAATTAAAGGGAAAGGAATGAAGCTATTCTAAATCCATTTCCTATCATCTTAAGTTTTATTTTATTTTAAATTTTGTGTTCTGGGGGCATGGTATGTGCACATATGTGTGGATACCTTTGGAGACTGGAGGAATTAGATCCCTTGGAGCTGGGAGCCACACACTGTGGTGCTGGGAGCTGAACCTCTGCAAGAACAGTGTGTGCTTTTAACTGCTGAGCCACTTCCCCAGCACCATTACACAAAATGCACATGCTTATTTGAAGAACATGGATAGTAAGTCACTGCGCAGGCTTTCCATTCCCTTGTCCGAACGGAAGTGCCTGGAGCATAACATGTAGAGTCGCAGTAAGGGTGCGATCGAAGTGTGTTTGGAAGAACGCACTCGGGGACAGTAAACCTCGGGTTTCTAAGACGCTCCTCCTTGGCCACATTGCTTAATGTCTCCAAGCCAACTTTATTCTACTCTGCAAAGTTCTTTGGCTATTGCCATTTAAGATTTTTTTGTATTACATTTCTTTCATTTAAAAAATTTATTGTGTGTTTGTGGTATGTGTGCATGTGTGTGCATGTGTGTGTGTGTTTGTGTGTGTATGCATGCACAATATGCATGTAGGGGTACTCAGGAAGACCAGTAGAGAGTGTCAGGTCCCATGGGATTACAGGCCATCATGATCTGCCCAGCATGGGTAGTGGGAACTGAATGAACATGGGTCTTCTGGAAAAGCAAGAAACCCTCTTACCAACTCAGTTATGTATCTGTCTGAATTTTTGAATAAAAATAATATTTTAAAAAGTCTGTTTGGCTTGTGATTTCACTAAATTTATAGATTGCTTTGGGGGATTACTGGCAGCTTAATTAATCCTGGGTCAATTTATGAGTATCTTTACATTTAAATTAGGACTTGCAAAGTATCTCTTGATATGGTTTTGTATTTTTTGAACTTATCACTTAAAAATGTCAATTTCAGAAATGTGTAGTATATTGTTTAATTTCCTCTTTCCTTCAGTTCCTGCTTTTTCTCCCCACCTAATTCCTCTCAAACTCAGAGACTCTTTTCCTTTAATTATTACTGTTACAAATATGTGCATGTGTGTGTGTGTGTGTGTGTGTGTGTGTGTGTGTGTGTTTGTGTTGTGTGTGAGTTCGGGAATAGAATAATATATAAATACAAACTGCAGAACCTCCATTAGTGTCCATCATATGTCTGTTTTTAGGGCTGACCTCTTGGTATTGGATAACCAAATAGGGGACTTAGCTCTGGGAAGACCAATTCTCTCTCTCTTGGTAGTGATTAAAAGCCTATAGATCCTCATCTAGGTTTGAGGCCCCATATACCTAGTCAACTGCCTGTGGCTGCTAAGGCCATGGAGAACCCGCTAGTTCCACTTTCCAAACCAGTGTAAGCCCTAACTGCATTCCTGTCACCCCACCCTCATCCAAGAAGCTTCTTTCTGAAGTGGGGACCACAACAGAAAGGCACAGCTGGTCAAATGTGGAGAGCCACTGAGATGGGGTTGATCTATGTCCAATTGACTCAGCTACAGCAGAGCTCTACTCCTAAGGTTTTGAGGCTTTCAATGTACAGAACTTCCACATTGTAAGAGTTATCCCTAAGTATCTGAGATGCTAGTTGTAGATGTCATGTGAAAACCAGTTATTAGTTGTAATTTTTAGTTTAGGTAGATTCTAAAGAAATGGTTGGTATTTAAAAACAGATTTTGAAGGATTTTTTGTACAAGTAATGTTCTCAGTTGTAAATAGGTAATTTAATTTTTTATTTTTACCAGGCATGGTAGTACACACTTTTAATCCCAGCATTTGGGAGGAAGAGGCAAGTAGATCTCTGTGAGTTCAAGGCTAGCCTAATCAACATTAGCAAGCTCTAGGACATCCAGAACTACAAAGAGAGATCTTGTCTCAAAAAAAAAAAAAAAAAAAAAAAAAAAAAAAAAAAAAAGAAAGAAAGAAAAAGAAAAAGAAAAAGAAATAAAACAGAAAACAAACAAAGATAAAGACCACATTTCCCCCCAAATGTAAGCCTCCTCCTCCCCATCCACCACCTAGTTTTTCTGAATTGGAACCACACTGAAGCAAACAGGCAGGACATGCATACCTGCCACTTCTGACCATAGTAGGAAGGATAAGGCATCTGCAAAAGTCATTATGAATGCCCAAGATGACTGTGAAGATGCCCTCCCTGTACCACTTTACTGCAACTTTTACTGGGTGTTCGACATTGGATTTTACTAATGATTTGTTTCTGCATCTATTAGACTCATGATTTAGAGTTGCCTGTCAGTCTATTAGAGCTGGGACCACACTGACTGTCAGTGTGGGAAAGCAGTTTTGAGTTTATGGAGTGTTGTCACTTAGTTGATATGCCTTTAAAGTATATCCTGTTAAATAGAGTTCACTAAAACTTACTGAGAAAGCCTTTCATCAGCCTCTCTGGTGAACATTGGTGTAGTTTTCATAGAAGTTTTTTTGCCTGATTTTGTGATCAGTGTAAGCTGTCTTCTTACAGTATGATTTGAAGTTTCTCCACCCCTCCCCCTTTTTTTGTTTTTTGTTTTTTTGGAGGCAGGGTTTCTCTGTGTAGCCTAGGCTGTTCTGGAACTGCTCTGTAGACCAGGCTGGCCCAGAACTCATCCTTCCACTTTGGTAGTGGGAAGGATTCCCTCCTCTACATGTTTCTGAGGTCACAGCAGAATTCACTCACTGAGGCCTTCTCACATGGGCATTTATGCTGTGGATCACCTCGCATGCTCTAAACAGGTATACACAATATGTCTTGGTATGTTGTATTTTTATTTTTCTTCAGTACAAAACACATCCTCGTTTTAAACTCAATGTTGCTCCTTTGATTTATAGTTGTGTTTTTACAACCATATTTTAGCTTTAAATCTTATTTGGTGTCTAATTTCATAGGGGCTGTCCTTCCTTCCTTCCTACCTTCCTTCCTTCCTTCCTTCTTTCCTTCCTTCCCTCCCTCCCTGTTTCCTCCCTCCCTCCCTGTTTCCTCCCTCCCTCCCTGTTTCCTCCCTCCCTCCCTG
>NW_022196894.1:8831572-8833871 GCF_008632895.1 Mastomys coucha
CCTCCCTGTTTCCTCCCTCCCTCCCTTCCTCCCTCCCTCCCTCTTTCCCTCCCTGCCTGCTCTCTCCCTTCCTGCTTTCTCCCTCTGTCTTCCCCCTCCCTCTCCATCCCTCCCTGTCTCCTCCCTCCTTCCCTTCCTCCTTCCCCACCCCTCTTTCTTACAGACAGGGTCTTATGGAGTCTGGGCTATCCTTAACTCTTGATCCTCATTCCTCCATCTCCCAAGTGCTTGGATTACAGGTGTACACAACCACATCTGGCTTTCAGCATACACTTTATGCTATTATGACACTATATGACATGAGCAGACACTTCCTTGTTATCCATTTTTGTATGTAATTCTGCAGTTGCACAATAGCCTTGCATGATATGAACATGTTTGCATAGTCGATATCTAGAGGTTTGTCTCTGGGTTGCAGTATCTCTGATAAGAATGTTACCTTCTCCTTTCATGACTCTGGCTACCTTTAAAGTTTTAGTCTGTATCCTTGATTTCCAACAATTTGGTTCTCATTTGCCTCCCTGTAGTCTTCTTTATATTTCTGGTATTTGCGTGTTAGTCTTCTTAGATCTGGAGTGTATAGTTTCCATTATATTTTCATAATGGTTCATCATTAATTAATTCCTAATTAATCATTTTCTAGTTCTGTCTTTCTGTTTCTCCTCAGCCTCATTCCTGCAGCACAATGGCATGATTTTCAGTTTGCTTTTATTTTTAAAAGTCATTTTTATGGGACAGGAAGAGGGATAAAAAGATGCTTGCCACCATGTGTGATGACCTGGGCTTGGTCCTCCTAAACCCACTGGTAAAAGGAGAGACTCTGTCTCTTCTAAGTGGGTTCTGCATGCACACAGTAAATAAATGAATCAATGTCATAAAAATCCATCCAATACTTGGGACTAAACATACCAGGCAAGAGACTCATGCTTAGGCCACTTCCTCAGCCTTTCATTGGTTCATTTTAATTGATTCTATTACTAAGGTTTTCAGATCACCAGTATTTACTTTCTCCTTCATAATCTTTGAAACCGGTTCAGTATATGTGATTATTTTGTGTGCTGTATATTTTAATCCTGAATTGATCTTTTTATGTATCTTTACTTCTCCACTCGTGATGCCCAGTATTTCCTCTTGTTTTTGAACATAGAGAATTCAGTTATAATCATTGGATTAATGCCTTTGTTTTCTAATTATATCACCCACATTTTTAAAGGTGTTTCTTTTGACTGATTTTTATGTCATATGGGTTATTTTCATGGCTTCTTTGCATGCTTGGTAATTTTTATTGAGTGGTAGCCATTTCACATTGACCTTGGGTGTTGCCTGACTTTTTTTTTTTTTTTTTTAATGAATATCTTAGCCTTATTCCTAGGATGCAATCAAGTTGCTTGGAGACAGTTTTATTCTTTTGGGCATTACTTGAAGGCTTTGTTGGTGAAGACCTTAATAACATTTATGTTAGAGATAATTTTGCCTCATTACTAAGCAGAATCATTCTGGGTTTTTGAGGCTGATGTGCTAGCAGGAGCTATTATCTCTCCTGACTGAGCTCTGGGGATTATTCTCTATCACCTGTTCAGGTGGCTCTTTGTTCAGCCTTGTCTGGTTTTCCCAGAAGCATGCCCACCACATAGGCACTGTGCTATGCTCCTTAAGAACATATTAACAGAAATGAAATTATGGGAAATGTTAATATCTATTGAGTACACGATTTATGGTCGATGCTGTGCTGAATTGTCTTGAGTTTTGTTTCATTACATGACTGGGTCCAAGTCACCAAGAAAACCGCAGAAGTAGGATAACACACAGCCAGACTTCACAGCCTGGGGTTATAGCCTGTCCTTCCTCAGCCCCTCTTTAGCATAACAACTTAGTGTTGGCTTCCAGATGTGCTCTGGGGCAATAAAGAGACATCAAGCAGGACATAAGAAAAGGCATTCTACTTTTAATGTTTTCCTTTAGTAGGGGAAACTGGCTGTTAGGTAGTGGCATAGCACTTCTGCCATTTTATAGGCATTGCTGTTAAGAACAAAAGCAGAGGTGGTGATGCTGTGCCTGGCTGTAGTTGTTTAGTAAACAGTGATATGGATAGTGGTGAAATGAGACAGCCACCACACATGTGATGTGTGTAGAAAACATCCTATTAAAAGTTATCTAATATACCAGGACACTGAGGCAGAAGTTTCTGCTGGTCCCACAAAAGGGTGAACAGAGGCAATGAAAGACCCCATAGGGAGTTCCTGCTCAAGTCCTGGGAGACATGCACCCGAAGAACACGACAGGCCATCTTGATGTAAAA
>NW_022196894.1:8834415-8840183 GCF_008632895.1 Mastomys coucha
ATTTAACTCTTTCAATCCCAGGCTTACGTGGGCAAGTACCTGCTAAATTTTTATATTCTTTTTCATTAACACGTCACAGGGTCTCTTCCCTGTCTTCAGTAAGCTCTAAGCTCCACATCCATCATCCTTCCCCACAACAGGTATTCAGGAGACTTGCTCTCACCTGCTGATCAGCAAGCAAAATCCTTTCTATTGTGAACTTATTAAGATAAATTTACTGAGGTGGTTGGGGGTTATTGAGTAGTTAAAATGTTAATGGATTTGGTCTCCAATAAATCATGTCAACAGATCTTTATAAAAACTGTAGGATGCTTTTAAATAAGGTGTCCAAAGCAGTGTTGGCCACACATGGTAGGCTAGGTACAGCCTCTAAGAAAATGATGGGTATTATCAGCCTGAGCCCCAACCACTGGCTTCTCAAGGGGAGGTCATCCTCGTAATGATAGCTATGATTTGGCAATACCTCATGCAATACCTCATGCTTGCAGATCACCCTCAGAATGTAATGCATGCATTCCTTGAATCAGTCAATGTCAGAGTTTCCAGGCAGATCCAACAATGGGTCTGAAACACAGAAGGACAAAACAGTGCCATGCAGTCATGGACACACTTTACGAGGTGCGTCCAGATTCCCCTTCACACCTCAGCCTTCTCAAAGATTTGTTCATGTTCTTCCTGGCCTAGCTGTCTTGCAAATCCCTTTCAACTTAGGGTCAGTTTTCTGCTTCTTACATAGCTGACCAGGAAAAATTGCTAAGACATCCCTTGGTGTGATAAATAATGGCCCTTTCCCTATTTCCTCTAATATCTCTCTCTCTCTCTCTCTCTCTCTCTCTCTCTCTCTCTCTCTCTCTCTCTCTCTCTCTCTCTCAGTATAGCCCAGAGAGTCAGGATTCATAATGATCTACTCTGTTATCTTTTTTCCTCATGAGTAGGTACTCCTTGTGTGTGAAGCTCACTTTTTTCTTTTTTGAAAGCAGTGGTCCTGGCTTTTGTCAAGTAGAAAAAACTGGTCAGTCAGTAAGTTCCAGAGGTCCATCTAGTTCTGCTTCCCAGCACGGGGATGACAAATGTGTGTGCTCACACCCATCTTTCATTTTTTGGGTTCTGCAGATCTGAACTCAGTTCTTCATCCTTGCAAGGCAAGTGACCCATCGTTACCAACTGACTCATTTCCCCAACCCTGAGGAAGGGATTTTTGTTTGTATTGTTCTGTCTCTGGCACTGTCCCAAGTATTGCAGAGATATTGTCAAACTTGAAGGTAAAGGATGATGGTGAGATTTGATGGTAAAAAGTACAAGTGACCTTTGGAAGGTGGCTTTGAACAAGGGAGCTGGATAGTGACAGAGAAAGAAGACAAAAATGGAAGCAATGGTGAGAGCTGTAGGTGTAATTACCCACCATGCTCTCCTCTTCTCATTCTGCCCTTCTCAGCTGTGGGTGCAATTGTCTGCCCTGCTTCTTGGAACACTCCCCTCTCTTACTCTTCCTCATTTTCAGCAACTGCTTCTCTGGTGAAATTCTTAACTCTTCAGTGTTGATCAATGTGTACTAAACATTGCTCTTTCCATGGCAATTGGTCCTGGAAACTTTCAAGTTTCAGCTTACAAGTCTGTAATAACCTTTTCTAGATTTAATGCTTTGGCACCTTGGGGACTTACTGACCATACCAAGTGTATTATGAATAAGGAATCCTTATTCAGCTATCTCCTTTATTGGGCTTTTGCTCTCCAGACCCTAGTGCTGGGGACACTAGGGGTACCCCTGTGCATCATAGCTCACTAGATCACTCAACTCATCCTAAACACAACAATATTGTCTCGTTGACTTCTTCCTTGGAAATGAGAGCAAATGCTCTTCATTTCTCCATACCTCTTCTCCTTCTAATTGACCCTGGTGCTTTCCCACATGACCTCCTGTCACATGCTATGACAACCCTTCCTATAGGAAATCTATGAGGACCATAAATGAACTTTTCAGTGCAGCCAAATTTTCATTGGCTGTCCTTACTTTTCCTGAATATTAATTTTAAAGGAGACATGCTTTAAATAGCCCTTTCCTGAACCTATTGGATTCCTACATGGAATATGCCAGGGTTGTGATGATCTACTCTGTGCATTCCTTGTCTAGTCCTTTATCATTTCTAGTCTCCCACTAGACATGTTGAAGCTTAGGGCCTGGTCTTTATTAGTGGTCTTTGTACCTCTGCTGCTTTACACATGGGAGATGCTTAATAATGAATGTGGAACAGATAGATACTGGTTTTTTTGAGGGGTTTCCTCATTAAGCTAGGCTATCAGTTATGAACAACCTTGTCAATCCAATAGTTTAGCACAATAAAACCTATTTCTTATGAACAGTCTTCCACACACTGGGCATCCCACCTCCATCCTGTAGCCAAACATCCAAACATGATCTCTGAAACTACCACATTAGTGGCATGGAAATGGTTTTCATTCACTTCTGCCCATATCTTGTTGGCCATGTAACCACGTGGTCCCAGTGAATATAAGCTAAGGAAGCTGAAAACAGAATCTTTCCAATGTGCCTCAGTTACAGTAAAACACAAAGCACAAGCTTTCTAATACACAGTATAAAGGGGGATGGAACCCTTGACAAGGCTGTGCAGGCAGCAAGGAGACAGTCCTCAGCTCTGTATTCCATAGGCATTTGTTTTCCTCTTTTTCTATCATTCCTCTACAGAGGTCTAGGTGAGGACAAGAAAGTCAGAAGGGGAGATGTGTGGTGTTGGGCAAGTCATACCTCTCTTGTCTGAGCCTGTTTTATCAGTAGAAATAAGTATCCATGACTGCCTAACATAGCTGATGGGAGCATTACTAATGGCACATATATAGTGTCTAGCACAGAGGGCTTGGTGACTGATTGCCATCAGTAGAGTGGTCATTTCAGTCCTCTTGGTAATTAAGCAAACCTGTAGCCACAGACATTAGCAAAACAGCAACATCTTCTTGCATTTGGATTTTCATCTCTGCATATGGTGACCTGACAGAAGACCTCACACCTGCTTTCGAGAAGTGGGGAAAAAAATCTTGCCTCAGGTTGGCTGTGTTCTCTTCCTCCAGCTTGCCATGTGGTCCTCACCCCTCCCACTCTGGTTGGAAGGTCAATTACAGTGTAGCCCATTTCCAGGGTAATAAGTTTTTAATCTAGACACAATTAGTGAATAAGCAGTTGATTAGTTCATTATGAAAATACCGAAAACAACACCATTTGTGGCTGTGGAGTCTCAGTGAAGAGAGATCTGCTCCCTTTTCATGCTATCAGCTGGGTCAGCAAGCCAGGAAAGGAAACATATTTTACCATAATATCAAGCCCTTTTAACACTGAAAGGCCATTATGTTAGAAAAAAATCTGCCTCTGGGGTATTAATTAGGAAGACAGAGCTTTAAAAACTCATGATCCCATTAAATTCTTCTTTTATAGCCATTTTCATGAGGAATCCTTAATGTGAGACGCTGATGGAAAATGTAATCATGAAGAACTTATGACACTTGCAGCCACTGATTTGTCAGAAAGGACTCAGGAAGTGGAGAACATAGCATTTCTGGTGTTGAGTGTTAAAACAATTGTGAGCAGCCTGGACCAGTAGTCAAAGATCAGCACAGCCTCTGTGGTGTGGTCTCCCGGCTTCCCAGTGCTAATAGTGACAGATGATAGCTCTGTGTGAAAGAAAATGTTGTGCCCTAGCCCAGGACTGCTATGTTCTCTTGAGGCTTTCCTGAGTTTCCCTGCATCTTTGACTGGTGTGGAAAGTCTCATTCAGAATTCTTGTACATGTATTTAAAGCTATAGGCATTTAAACATTGGTTCACCATGGCAGACAATGGTCCCAAGTGGAATCCCGTACCATGTCCAAGCGATTGAGGAGTGAATGGATTGTTCTTGAGGCTCCTAGGGTAATGTGGAATATTCATGCACTAAGAAGTCACAGAAACTACAGATGAGATTGAAGCAAATATGAAGGACTTAGGCAGCATCAAAGAGGGTGGGAACAGCTTTTTACAAAGCTAACAAGCATTGTGGGTGGATGAATGGACACCTTTCCAGAAGAGAAAAACAGCCCTTGCCTACTCCAAATGAGCATAGAACAAAGGGCATTTGGAATTCAGTAGGGAGGAGAGGTAGCTGAAAGTATAGTGAGTGACAAGAGTGTGCCTGGAACTCTGGAGAGTGGCTGGTAGCTGTGTGAACATAAGGATTGTCATCCTCATTTAGAGAGAAGAGGAACCATTAGCAAATAGCAGGGCTCTTCTTATGTGCATGTGAGCCTACACACACATGCTTGTGTTAAAGCTGAAGTCCTGTGAGAGTCTGAATGGATCACTTCTCTCCCTTTCCTCTTTCATAAAATGGTCCTAATGGCAGGATTCTGGTCTTCTCTAACTGTTGCATCAACCTTCACAGTTGAAAATCCTCCTAGTTCTTGGAGAGTTCAGGTAAGAACATTTACTTCTTACTCTCTCTTCCTCACTGCATCTCTTCCCACTTTCTTTCCCTTCCTTCCTTCCTTCCTTCCTTCCTTCCTTCCTTCCTCACTCCTCTCTGTTCCTTCCTCCTCTCTTTTCCCTTCATTCTCTCTCTTGTCTTCCTCAGGTCTCTTTTCCATCCTCATTTTTGCCTTTATAAAGTAAACTAGACATGTGCCTTTGAACTCTTAGGGCTCAGACCTTTTTCATTCTACAATGGGGCTTCTGTCTCATCTGTTTCTCTTATTAAATCCATCAGTCCATGAACAAAATATTTAGTAGGTAACTTTATACCTGATATATATCTTAAGAAACCTAGGCATGTTTATAATCCAAAGACCATAAGAAAGTACTCTTTAAATACAAAGGAGTAAAGACTAAACAGAAACTACATGACTTGATGATTGCTCTTCCTCAGGGAGTATGTTACTGAATTCAGTCATCAGTCACAGCAAAAAGTCCATGCACACAGCCTCTTTAAGGATGTATAGTAATTTTGCCTTTGGTTTTGACTATTCTCCTTTACATTGTACCATATATGGATTTTCAGCTTCTTTTTCTGCAGAATAATCATGAAAACATCACATTACTGTCCTCTCATGCTAGCAAGAACAGCATCATCCGGTGATCCAGTGATCCAGTGATCCAGCATAACTGAAGTTTCATCTCCCATCTATTTGGAAGCACAGAAAAGTGCTCACAACAATCATAGGATTTAATCACAATTCACTTCTCTTGACAGCATCATTTTGTATTTATTTTCAGTAAATAATCTTGATGTTAATTCCTTGTGGGCCACAAAAGAGAAGGTAGGATATTAATGAATTGGAGATGAAGTGGAAATATTGTGAAATACCAAATTATGTATTTTGCTTGTCACCTAATTACTTATTTGCTGCCTAAGAGCACATTTCATAATATCTTACTTCCAAATCTGTTCATCTGGCAATAAAAATTCTTCCTTGTGATTGCTATGTGTTCCCAAGTAAAGACCAGCATATTAGAAGATCAACATATAATGAGACTTTAATGATCCAATAATGTCTTATATGAAACTGAGAAAGAGACTTCTTGTTTTACTGAAAATGCATTTTTTTCTTCAAGAGAATATTTCTTGAAGAACTGCTTTTCATCCAGAATGTACACACACACACACACACACACACACACACACACACGTTTTTTACTTGCTCCCAAAACAAAGGCTTGTTAAATTCTGATCATCAGCAAGCATTTATTGCTACTCTGTGTTTGTTTGTGTGTGGGGGGGGGGAGGGGGA
>NW_022196894.1:8840193-8860161 GCF_008632895.1 Mastomys coucha
AAGTGCATGTACGCACATACACAAGCACATGAAGGCCAGAGGTCAGCCTTGGGTATACTTTCTCAGACATCTCCAACTTCATTTTAGATAAGAGTTCCTTATTGGCCTGTAGTTGTTAAGTAGGCTAGGCTTGCCAGAGAGTAGGCAACAAGAGTCCATTTGTCTTCATCTCCTTAGCTCTAAGGATTGCCATTCTACAACTACACACTACCATTCTAGGCTTTGTTATGTGGATTTTTTACATGGCTATGAACACAAGTGCTCATGGTTGATGACAAGCACTTTACAGCCCCATGTTTTGTTACTAACAATGACAGAAATGTTGGCTGAGCCCCAGAAAAACAATGTCCCTTGCATCCTCTGACAACATATTTGGAAACCATCACATGGGAGTGAGAAGTTGACATACACATGTAGCATGTCATAGCGTCAGCACACCACCTACTTACCAAGCTGTGCAGCCTGTGCACAGTTGAATCCAGAGAACAGACTTGTCTCTGCTTTGGAGACTTGATAATTTACACCAGCAATTCTCAGCTGGGGACAGCTTTGTTCCCTCCACTCCATATGAGGACATACAGCAATAACTGAAGACATTCTTGGTCGTATTAGGTTGCAAGAGAGGCTCTCGATATCTGGTGGGCAGAGGAAAGGGATGCTACAAGACACTGCATTATGTAGCATAACCTTTCACTCCCCTGTCAAGAGTCATCTACCCCCCCAAGATATTAGTTTTACTAAGATTAGGAGGTCATGGACTAAAGACAAGTCCAGCCATTGTGATAGGAATCTGATAAATATATCAAGTGTCAAGGAAAACTTAGGCTGATCATTGTTAGGGCAAAACAGTAGGGCACCTAATCCAGCTTGGGGTGGGCAGTGCAGGTTTCCTGGTAATGGTTGAATGAACTGAAGAGCTTGAAAACATTAACCAGAAGAAATGAGGAAGAGGTTCTGGGAAACCTAAATAGGGAGTTAGAGCCTAGTAGATCCCGAGGTCTGGCTGCAACAAGAGTAAGTGTGATCGGGCCATTTCACTTCAGCCTTCCACCTCCTCCTAGTGAAATGAGGAACTGGAATATATGACTTCAAAGTCATTTCCCACTATGCTTTATTGTTCCAGACCTTCATATAGCATCGACTTACATGGGACTTAAATGTTGTAAAAGTAAATTAATTTTCAACTAGCACACAAAGTAGAAAATTATACATATTAATGTAGTCACATATAGTGCTCTGTTTCTTTGCTCTTTGAAAGACAAGGTCTCATTATGTTTCTAAGGCAGACCTGGACTCAGTATGGTTCTTGGTTGGCTTTAAACCCACAATCTTCCTGCCTCCATTTGTGCAATGTTGATATTATAAGTATGTAGTACCAGACCACATTTCTACTCTCAAATTCTCTGAGTTGACTTGTTTAGAGTCCACTTGGAAGTGATCCTTCTTGCCCTTCTATGCATAGTTCACTTAACATAATGACCTCGGTTTTTATTCATGTGGTTTCAAAAGGCAGGGTTTCATATTTTTTTCCACTGGTTGAACATTATTTCACAATGTACATGGCAGATGGCCTTCTCTGCTACTCTATGTCATTCTGATGTTAGCATCTATGGTGGGGAAGTGAGCACAGTATGTACCATCCAGTCTTCATGCAGTCATCTGTGAATGTAAATACAGGTATGCACTGTGTACAAGATAATTCATTTTCTACTTTTTTGCTTTTAAATGTAGAATCTGCTCACATGACACATTCCAGACTCCCAGTTGTCTACTTATTAGCAAATGGTTCTTAGTACTCAGAAGTTAGAACTGGGTTCTAAGAACACTGAACTCTTTGCTCCTCATGTGACCTGAAACCCTCCCTTTCTCTATCACTGCCACAGCATTTGAGCTCTTCTAGGACTCTAGGATCTTAGGGCATATTCATGGTTTCAGAAGAGTTGTGGTAGCATGGAATAGGATGGAGAAGATGAGGGAGGAGCAGGGAGTGTGACTGGGAGCCAGACATTTGAAAACTGTTGATAAGAAAGAATCAGCAGAGCAGGTTAGCTGCTGCACACAGGGGTATGCTGGGTCCAAGGAAGGATCTTCACCATCATGGGCCAGGGATGATCCTGAGAGAAGAAAAGGAAGAGTTCTCATGCAGAGAAAAGCTGCATTGTACTACAGTTACTCATTACACATCAAGAGAATCTTGGTCAATGTCCTGGTCCCACTTATGGGGCACTGTAAAAGAATTTGTATTCACCCAATATGATTGTCTCTGAAGCTTACTGACTCCAGCTGCTAATCTATGCCTAATTCTGGAAGCTTCTAACCTCCATACAATCTAATCTAGGCCTAGAATATTTTCAGTCTTTGAGATTTACTGCTGGATAAGCTCAGCCCTTCCTAGTGCTTTCTAAACTCAGCCGTTCTGGCTCAGACTCCTTTCCCAGCTGACTGACTCAATCTGGCTTTTCGCTTGGCATCTGAATTGCTCTGCTTGGCCTCAAAACTGACTGCAGCAATCTTTTCTAATCTTCTGGCTTCTATTTCTCTTGCTTTTTATGCCTTTACCTGTGTCTAGTTTGTTCTCTCTTCAATATATCTGTGTAAAACTCTCCCAGTAACTCTGCTTCCTCCCTCTGTGCTGCTCTACTCTCCCTCTCAACTGTACTGTAATGTCTCTATGAACTCTACTGTATTCCTGTACTGTACTCTCTTCTCCTGTACTGTATGTTTCTCCCTTAAGTAGCTTCCCTTTCCTATACATTCTCATGAGAGTTGGGCTTATCGTGTTCTGCCAAATTTTTCTCTGGCTCACCACCTTTTCTGCCACTCAATCAGACATCTCTTCCAAACATGGGTGCATCCTTCTACAAAGTAACTTTACCTTCATTGTTTGGGTGTATATTAAAGATAGAGCCATACCCTTACTAAAAACAGGTTCCAAAATCCTGAAACAGAGTACTACAAAGGGCTTGCCTAGTGTGGAAGAGTGTCAGCTTAGCTCCCAGATATGTATGTAGGATGATCTCACTGAGCTTCACATTCCCCTTTAAAAAAAGGAGAGATGGGAGTGGGGGGGAAAGAAGAGAGAGAGGGTGGCCAGTAGCTTTGGCATCCTAGTGTAAAAGGAATAAGTTTTCCTGCTTTATTGCGTGAGACTGTAGCTAACAAATAGACAGAGCAAAGAAATATAAATGTTTACCATGACTGATGTACTAATTATCTTCATATCTCATACCTTATACTCAGTGTGTTTCCAGACAGCACATTAACATCTCATAAAAGCGTAAAACTGTGTCACTGAAAATGAGATAAAACAGAGTTATTCATCCTGTGTTCCAGAGATGCTTAAGGGTTAAGTTGAGAGAAAGGAAAATAGAAGTATTCCTGAAGACAGAAAATTCTTTGAGTTGGTTGGAACACACCTGATATCAGGATTCTGAGGCCAGCATCTACTGGAGTCTCATATCCACTGCTTTCCAGGATGAAGGTAATGGTGTGTGGCCTGAAAGAGGTGAAGGAATTCTTCAGCTGGTATTTAAAGGATTTGGGACTAGTTCCAGTGTGGTGCTGAGAATTGCTAGGTGCAATAATCTCATGTCAGGAAATTTAGCATTTGGGAGGATGAGTCCTCCTCCATTTTCAAGCCTGATAGAATCTCCCGTCCTTTATCTTGAAACTGAGCAAGAGAGCAGCTAAAGACCAAAGTGGTATCATGACAGGACTTGGGTTTGAGCTTTGAACAAAGATGCATCTCCCTCGCTTCCTCTTTATTTCCTCTCTCCATGATGCATAATTTTTTAAAGTAGTGCCTTTATTTTTCTTTGTTGTATTTATTCTGGTTAATGTTTAAAAGCTCAGCCAATTATGATTTCCTTTCTCACTCAGTATGTCATACTCTTATCCCTGAAGTTACTTCTAACTTTAAAGAAGGCTCATATGTCTGTACATACTTATCAGTTTTGCTTGTGGTCAGTAGTTCAAGTGGCTTCACCTACCCAATTTGGTTCATGGTTGCTGTGAACCGCTGCTCCTTACTCCTACAGAGGAACTGAGTCTCCACTTTGGTCTCTGATCATCTAATCCACGCATCTTTCTAGAGCTTCTTCCCTTCATTCCAAGGCCTATCCAATCTCTAGATCTCCTGTCATCAGAGCCTGGGTCTTACCACTCACAACTTAATGTACTTAATGGGCAATTACTCCACTTTTCATGGTCCAGTTTTCTTATGCCAGAGCAGCCATGTGGATTCGAGTACATGGACCCACAGTATGTTAGTTACTTGTATCTTGTGAAAATATGCCTGATAAAAGGCACCTTACAAAGGGTTGATTTTGATTGACAATTGTCTACTCCATCATAGTGCAGAAGTCAGGGCAGCAACTGGTCATGTTGCAATTACAGTCAAAGAGAAGAGGCAACTGATGTCTGCACAGACTCAACTAGCCTTCCTCTTTCTATGCAGTTCAGAACTCCACCCCTGGGAATGGTATCATCTACTTTAACAGTGGGTCCTCTCACCTTAGCTTACATTGTGAAGATGACTCCTGCCAGGTGTGTCCAAAGGGTAACCTATCCTAAATAATCCTTTACAGGTCTGCAAAGAGGCTGTGCCATAGGTGATTCTGGATCCTGTCAAGTGGCTGGTTCATAAGTTGATGATTAGTGTTAACCATCACATACACTGAGAGTTCTAGATTGGACCCAAAAGGGGAAGACTGGTGCCCAGTGCATCTGTGAGCTGGCATTTGACTCATCACCATCTTTTTTCCACAAGTAAAATATAATTACAGACTTATCATTCTATTATAACCTCACTTGGAGGAGTAGGTGGTAGGGTGGGCCGATGCTCAAGGCAGAGAATGGCTTCACCAATCCACAGCCCTCAAATCACCCACATCTCTTCTCTCGCTCAGTTCTTAATCTGTTGTTGAGACAATAAATGATCTGTGGTGCTGACTGGATATTATGCATCTGTGTGATTTCTCCAAAGTGGGCAAGACACATGAGTCCAATAATAGCCTGTTTATATTAGCTTTTGATCTTTAAGGGCCCTGGGCTGGGGTCATCCTCATTTCTGACTTCCTTAACTGCAATTCCCTTTTCTTTTCCTTTTCTCTGTGTAGCCCACCATCAGGGATATATATGACCCACCACCAATCTCTGCAGTATGTTGACAACCTAAGGGTTAGAGAGGCATTTTCATCCTACCATGCACAGTGTACGTTACCCTAGGAGAACAAACAACTTATTTGATTAATGGGTATCTATTTGAAAATTTCTCTCTTATAACTTTGGAGTCTTTAAACATCCTGGGCTAGAATTAAACAAATAAACAAATAAACACTGGCTTCTAAAATGCTTGTTTGTATCATACTATATTTCAAGCCTCAAAAATCAATAACTGGGCTCTTTTGTAGCCTGATTCCACCATCCAAACTCCCCTCAGAGACTCTGGCTTTTTATGAACATCTGAACAATGAGAAAGTGCCCATTATGAAAAATAGCTTAGGGGAAATATTATAGTGAGTTATTTACAATATCCCATCATGAGTGTGCTGCTATCCAACTTTTCCTTTAAGAATAGTTCTCAAGTAGGCATCCATTTGTGTGATTTCCTTCTTGTCTAATTTGTCTTGCCTATTGGGCTGTTGAGCTTTAAGCATTGAGGTCTGTTTATTTTTTTATTGATGAAGTCTCAGTGTCTGGGACAGTTTCTCTCACAGAAAGAAATTCCAAATTATTACTGAATGAATGAATGAATGAGTGAGTGAATGGGTGACTAATAAGATTTATTTTGAGACTGTCGAGAATAGAGAGGAAAACATGTTTGAACTTGAAGCACCCATGTGAGTATAAGAAAGAGCTCTTGCTATTCTTCTCAAGGGGTACCAAGTGTCTTTTCCACCTGTGCACTTGGTTCAAGGGTAGAGCAAGTGTGCATGTGAAGAAAGTTTGTAATTCCAAGGGCCATTTCTCATCTTGCATATTTGCTGAGTGACCATGGGCAAGCTTGCCTTTGATTAGATCTTGTTTTCAGGTTTGTTGTGTCTGTAAATTTTGAAGGGCCTGGGAGACTCTTCACGATCATAGTGTCCCTACCTCCTAAAGAAGCATCTACATCTTATCTCAAGTGTCACGTTTTACAGGTTGCTTCCTCCAATAACATTCACAGCTCCTGACACAGCAGATGGAGTTGGTGCCACCCATGATTGACAGATAAGCCTCACTTGGTTCTCAACATTTAACCACTTGCTACCTGGCCCAGGTTGCTAGGCAAGCCTAACTCTTCCTCAACAGCACAGACCACATCCTACTTCCATGCCTCTGACCTTACTAGGAACATGGACAGGGAATCGATCCCTGAGTGTGTAAGGCTGAAGGCACACATTTGAGTAGAGCAGCATTACCCAGACTGTGGTGATGCTGGGAAGAAACCCAGCACACACTAGCTGGCTTAGCTTATTTTCAGATTCACCTTTTCAGCAGTCAGCTGGTTTTCTTTTCTGCCCTATTCAATAATAATTTCTATGATTCTAGAAAGGCCTCGTATTAAATGTAAGATGCCTTAAGAAGCACTGCACATCTTTCTGTTTCACTTGTGACATCTAAAACATTCATTACTCCTTCACAGTAATGGCATCCTCCATCCCCCTGCTGTTAGTGGGTGTCCCAGGGATAAATATCTTTGTAGACCTAATGTATTCCCTCAATTCCATTACTGTAGGTAGGTAGGTACTGTGACTATTTTTTCATCTGAGGAAGCAGAGAAATTATAGATGCTAAGAAATTATGCAAAGTGAGGCAGGTACTAAAGGAAGAGTCAGGAATCACACCCAAGTGCTCCCGTTACCTGTCCTTTACTTCTCTAATATTTGAAAGAGAATCCTTCTAAGCAACATAACTCCTGTCCTTGGTTCTGATCATATTTTCTTGAGAAAAGAGTGTGCTATAAGAGGTGAAGAGCTTCTCCCATATACTTTATGAATGAAGACTATTGAGGGTCACCATTGAAATCCACACGTCATAGCCCAATTAGAAATGTTAAATGATGAGGTGAGGGTATCAAATAAAAACAGATTAGAATTCTTTGAAAATACACTTTTCTCTCATATAACTCATATAACATACCACCCTCTACAGCTTCTCTTTGATAGAAGAATGTGTTAAAATATTGTCCTGAATACAGGATTGTAGTAATGGAACAAGACTTAAAATGGTTGCTGTTGCTGTTAAATTCCCACGGAAAGGCTTATCATGGCTGACCTTTGTGCTTAGATTGAATAGTGATAATCAGTGGGAAAGAGCTTCAACCTCAAGTATTTGGAGTTTAGAAAATGAGAATCTGAGCTGCCCTTGTGGAGACAGGTGAGAGACACTCTGCAGAGTACCAAGGAAGATGCAAAATCCCAATCTTGAGAAGCTGATATGGGGAGCAATTTCCTTTTCAGATGGCTAGTTTCTGTTGCCCAGGAGACAGCTGATTGAATCAAGAGCCAACTGGTATAACATTTGGAATCTTTTAACCACCATCAAATCATTATTTGAATCCTAAAACTTTCTGAGCAGTTGCCATGAGCTAGAGACATTGTGCCGAGCGCTGACATTATTTTAGGAAGGAAAAGTAGACATGCTTTTTGCACATTTGGTGGAGGAGGGAATGTCAATAAATAGTCACACAAGTAGATATATTTTCATGAACTATGACTATGAGGGAAAAGGAAAGCGTATTGTATCGTTATCATTTTGCCCACTCTAATAGTTATAACTAGTAATTAATTATAATAGTTTAATGACTGCATTTCTATGAGGAGGTTAAAGAATGACTTTCCTGAAAAATAGATACACAGAGAGTCTAACATGATGAGTGAGAAAGCATTGTAAACACAAAAAAATTCATGAATACTCTGAGTGTGTGTGTGTGTGTGTGTGTGTGTGTGTGTGTATACAAACGATGCCTCAGATTTCTGGAGTGTGCTTGCTGTGTAGTGCAGTGTATTTGCAGCCATGAGAGATCTTTCTGGTGTGTGTTTTCCACCCTATGATGCAAGGGGTCTTGGATGGTGGCCTATAAGCTCTGAGCATTAGTGTGACTTGTAGGAGGCTCATGCAATAGGAGTAGGTTGGAGGAAGAGTGATGTGTCTGTCACTAGAAGAAACAATGGTGGTTTGATCTAGAAAGAAGGCAGGAGAGAGAGTGAATGTGGGAAGAATTTTGGGAGGGGAAGCAAAGGACATATCTGCATACTGTGCACTGAATGTTTGTGCTCATAGACCTGAGCTCATCTCAGCCTTGGTCAGAGAAGCTTCTTTCTACAGTATGCCATCAGCCATGGGTATGGTGCCATGGGTATGATGGGCAGATGCTGAAAGGGTAAAAAATACTGCTGGAGGTGATAGCACTGGGCTCTCCATCATGCTGGGACATGAGACAAAGAACAAAGTCTGACTATAACATTTACCTAATCTTCCCAATATCTTCATTTTCCTTTACTTTTCTGGGATTAATTTCCAGGTATTTTTGAGAGTAGCATGCTGTGTGATATAGGTATTATAGCTTCTTTCTCTCTTTTTAAACTATAATTGAGGATAATGTATCTTCATCATATACATCCCTCTATCCTCCAATTTTTTTTTGGTGTGTCTGTCTATATACCAACCCCCCCCCCGCCTCCCCTTCAACCCTGTGTATGTGCATTTGTGTGGTCCTAATCATGGGTGTGTGTGTGCATTGTATGTGCATGTGTGTGTATGGTTTTATGCATGTGTTTGTATGTATGTATGTGTGTGTGCACATGTGTGTGTGCTTGTGTGTAGGCTAGGGTCCTTTAGGCATTATCCACTTTTTCCCCACCTTTATTTTTGAAAAATATCTCTCGGTTTTCTGGAACTCACTAAATCAGACTGGCTGGATTGAGCCTCAAGAATTTACCTGTTGCTGTCTCCCCAGCACTGGGATCACAAGCATGAGCCCCAACACTTGACTTTTTAGTGAATTCAGACTGAATGCAGGCTCTTGTGCTTGCACAGCAAGGACTTCATGAGAAGTCACTTCTCAGCCCCTGTTTCACTTTAGAGATGAGGAAAGGAGTAATCAGAGAGGTTAATGCACCGAGCCATTAGCCCAGTTTCTACTGAGACCATCCATTTCTCTGATCTCTTTAAAGACCTTTCCCTGTTCTCTTTAGCTCCAGTTTCAGATCCCTTGTCCTCTCTCAATTTCTCATCATTTCTGGTGTTTCCCATGCTTCTGATACTCCCTGCATTGGCCATGGAAGCTTTGACCAACTGACCGAAACACCTTTATTGGTATACTTTGAACAAGCCAGACAGCAAGCAAGCTAGCTGGATTGTCTAGCAGTCCTTCTCTGTCCTGTGTCTTTGCTACAGACTTGGTGTGGATTTTTTAGTTCTCATCTCACATCTGTAAGAGAAATGTGCTGCATTATTGCCTGAGCAGCTCAGTAACCTGGATTTGCATGAAAGCTGCATCCAGTTTCTTCATTTGTTTTATTATCTTCCCTTTACCTCCTATTTTATTATTTTCTGTCCTAGGCATCAAATGCTCCATAAGTAAATGATTTATGTACTACACAATATGAGAGAGAGAAGGGGGGCAAGAGACATTAATCCCTGTGCAGTTTGCTTTGAGCCAAGTCTGACCTGAGGTAAAGTAAAATGCCTTAAGTATTACTTGTTCCAAAGCAGGTATCTGGGAACTGTCTTCTTCTCTTTCCCTTCTATGAGAACTACGTGCCATGTGAGAAGCTAGGGCAGGGGAGGAGGAAGAGGACGACATCTTCCCTGATCTCAAAGAGGTATGGAGAAAGAGCTGTCAGGTGGATAGTGAAGAAAGCAGACTCCTGCATTGAATTATACTCTGCCTCAATTCTTATGCAGAAGAAGTTTGTAGTTTCTAATGTCAATGGATGTGCCCTTATTTGGGAACAAAGTCACTGCAGAAATGAGTTGAGATGACTCTATACTGGGGCACAGTGGGTCACTCATTCAATGAGACTGGTACCTGCGCAGAAACGAGAATTTCAGCTGAAGCAGCTGTGATGGACAGCATGTAAAATAAAAGCTGACCCCTGTAAGCCAAGGAATAGCTGGACACCAGCTGTCCCTGCTCTCCCTCACCATCTTAGAAAGAAATACATCTGCTCACACCTTAATCTTGGACTTCTAGCTCCCAGAACTGGAGGTCAACACACTTCCGTTAACACCACCCAGTTTTATAGAACTTCGTCACATATCTGTAGCAAGCTCATCAAGGGACCCACAAGAATACAGTTACGCATTACACCACAACAGAGATATATGTTCTAGAATGTATGTTGTTGAGTTATTTCGCCAATGTGCAAACATCATAGTGCGTGCTTAAACAGGCTGAGATGTCTGCAGCATTTCTGAGTGACATTTTATAAGTTCACCACCATTTGTAGATATTCATGTTGTGTAAAATTGTCTTTCCTAATGCTGTGGAAGTGAGGCAGGTCTCTTAGAGAATGTGGCACCTAAGCTGAGAAGTAAAGAATAGTTCAGCATTATTTTCACAAGCATAAAGCAGAACACTGTATAGACTAAAGTAGCATTTAAAAACATGGCTAATTGTCACATTGTAATTTGTTCTACCTTGCTTGTGTACCAGGCTTCTAATCCCACAATAATATTAAGACTTGAAATAAAGATGGCCAATATGGATGGCTGCCAATTCTGTGGCTGATAGAGAATGGCCATGCCAGGACAAAAGAAGATCACAGAATACGAGGAGTTATAGGGGAGGGTGCAGGGAGAAGAGATAAACGATCGAAACCACAGCACTCTGAAGCTGATGAGCAAAGGGCCAAGTGTCCACTGGTAGAACTTGCTCATAACATTGACCAAAATGACTGGTGTGAGCATTAAACAATCCTTTGTATTTGTAGTGATGGTCCTGAGCTGTCATTGGTGAGTTAAATACCTGTCTTAGTCCATTTCCTTTTGCTATAACAAAATACCTGAGGCAGGGCAACTTATAAAAGAAAGATGATAATTTATCTCAGGTTGTAGAGGCTGACAACCCAGGATTGGGCAGTTCTATCTGGCAAGGCATAATACTGTATCTGTTTGTGGCAGGAAATTGAAGGGCAAGTGGGTGTGCTCAGAGACAGACATTGCAAGCACAAGAGGAGATACCCCTCTCTCAAGGTTCCTAACACTGTCCCATGAGACTTCACAAGCTATCCTAATGTCTTCTAAAGGGTTCATGGCCTTTCAGTGCCGTTATGCTGAGGCATCAATTCCAACATCAGTTTCAGAGGGTACACACATTCTCACGATAGCATTGCAGAGAAAACCTGTTTTAGAAGTGATGACAACATACCGCAGCAAGAAATTTTGAGTTTCTTAAGCATATACACAATGGTACTTGAGATTAAAACTAAGTGTCCCTTTGTTCTTGCTGTTTTTGTTACTTTGTGGGTTTTTGTTTTTGTTTTTAGAGGACAGACAAAGCAAATCCTCTATCTTGTGAAGCCAAACTAGACTTAAAAAATATTTGCTTATTTTATTTATATGTATGTGTGTTCTCTTTTGTCTGTTTGCCAGCATGAGTTTATGTACAGCATGTGCATGCAGGAGCATGTAGGGGCCAGAAGAGGGCACTGGGTACCTTAGAACTGGATGGTTATGAGCCACCATGTGGGTGCTGGGAGCTGCACCCAGATCCCCTGTAAAAGTGGTAAGCACGTCTAACCACTGAGCCATCTCTCCAGCTTCTCTCCTGCATGGACATGAACACTCATGTCTGGCTCCATTATAGCTTTAAATGTATAAATTACAACATGTTGTCTTCTTCTCTCAGGTCATCCATGTGCCTCCCACTCTGTGTTCTCTTTACTTGAAGTACAAACCCAGACAGTGAACAACATGCCTGTTTTCTTGAGATGATATAAAACTAGCCACAAGTGAACATAAATAAATACTTCACAACTCAAGTTTTAAAATATTCCCACACTAAATGGTCAAATAAAAATGAATGCTTGGACACTCTGAAGGTGTAGACCTGAGGCAGCACGAACTGCTGTTGCCGAAAGTTTCCCTCTTAGGCACTTGCACGCTTTCCTCCATTGTGAATTGGTACTTGTCCCTCTCTGCTGAGACTCAGTGAGATGGATTTAATTCTCTTTTTGCATGAATATCTCCTTGTGGGAGGCTAGCTTACTATGTCCTCACATCCTCTTTTGACAAATTTATGATAATTTTGACTACCTTTTTTTCTTTACTTTCTTGCTTGCTTGCTTGTGGCCAAAGACAAATCTAGATGATATTTCAAATAATATAAATTTCAGGTTTCCCCCTTAAAAGGATGCTGGGCATAAAGCTTTGGAAAGATTAGACAGGGGAAAGAGAGCTAAAAGCCTGAGTTCTGTTCTGACATTGAATGACCATTCATGTTGTTGTTGTTGTTAATTACCTGAGCAATGGCTGCCTGCAGGGACTCTTCTGACTTTCCTCTCTCTCTCAAATGTCCTGTTTTGATACAACTGGAGAAAAAAATCTGGTTAGTGTCCAAGAATCCTGATTCTTAACACTCTTCTTCTCATGGCCACATCATGCTACTCTGATTTCCTGGGTAGTTGGAGGCAATAAGCTGCAGCTACTGTGGCAGGATGCCTGTGCCGATTCACCTGTAATACTTAAGGTGTGTTCTGCTTCATGTCTGTAAAACCTATAGCAAGCTTAAGTTGTTATAGGCCTAATTTAGAGGTGAGAAGACTGAGGCCTGTGAGACTTTACAATACACCAAAGGTGCTATAGGAAGATGATGTCAGAATTCTAATCCCAAACTGACTCCCAAACTTTACTCCTGTGTCATTCATTATGCTGGCTGTATGCAAAGACATTAGTCTTGTGCAAACTGTGTTGGAAAGGGTGGGGATGAGAAACCGTGGACAGGACCAACATGGCCTCCAGAGTCAGATAAAAATACTGTCCTCAATTATTGAAAGGTTTGAAGTATACTTTTTATGAGATTCTTTAGTATAAAGGCTAAAACTATCACAAGGCATGGATCCTAGAAGATCAGAAATACTAAGATTGATGCAAGTGAATGACTGTAATGAAGAGCTAAGGGCCCAGAGGGAGTCCACAAGGAGGCGGGGCTGTGTGCAATGGGAGGGCTCATTCATTCTGTGCATATAACTTAAACCCTCATTCCCTTGATCAAGGAAGAAACAAGCAAGCATGGGTCTGAACTGGGCTTTCAACAAGAAGAAGAGGATGGGAGGCAGGAGACTATCTCTCCACACAGCAGGCTCAGTGCCAGGTCTCCACAAGCAGCCTGGCTCACTGGAAGAAACACTGCAGGAGAGCAATCTTGAAGGAAATCCTGCTGCCGTCATGACACACTGTCTTTGGACGTGTCACTGAGCATATGTGGGCTTTGCTTGTTTGTTTTCTTCTCTTTGTCTCTCTGTCTGTCTCTCTCTCTCTGTCTCTCTGCCCGTCTCTGCTTCTGTTTGTCTCTGTCTATCTGTCTCTGTCTCTCTCTGTGTGTGTGTGTGTGTGTGTGTGCGCGCACACGCGTGTGTGTGCAGGTACATGCATATGTGCAAGTGTACATACCAGGGTGTGCATGTAGAGGCCAAAGTACATGTTTGGTGTTGTTCCCTAGGGTCTCTAGCTGGCTTGAAACTTGTGCAATAGACTTGCGAGCCAGTAGACCCCAACACCTGCCTTGCATTCTCCAGCACTCAGAATCACACCTGGCTCTTAAATGTGGGTTCCAGGGATTGAATTTAGGTCCTCATGGTTGCATGGTGGGTACTTCATGATTGCATTATTTCCCCAAGGCTTTCTCTGAGCTTTGATTTCCTTACCTATAAAAGGATATTATTAAATAATATAAAGAAAGGTTTTTACACAGGTAATGGGCCTTCTATTAGCCTTTCTAACATTTGCCTGAGTGGGCTATGTACTGAGGGGAGAAAGGAAAGGGGGATGGAATTCACTCTGTCCTCCTGGGCATCAGATTCAATGACCAGTTCTGAGGATGCCTAGGCTCCTGGGCTAGGTGCTATCTTAGAATTACTGAACCAATTACAGAGCTGTTTTATTTTCCTTGTTTGCGTATGTGTTCCTCATGGTGTATGTGTGTGTGTGTGTGTGTGTGAACCCATGTATGTGTTGGTGCATGTGTGTGCATGTGGGGACCAGAAGTTAATGTCAGGTAACGTTTTTGTTCACTTTCCCTAGACACTCACTGATTCTGCAGGTGGCTGGTCATCAAGAACAAGGGATTGTACTCAGCATGTTCCCAGTCCTGGGATGGAAGGGATTGTACTCAGTACATTTCCAGCACTGGGATGGAAGGGATTGTACTCAGTACATCCCCAGCATTGGGATGGAAGGTGCATGCAACTGTGCCTAGCCTTGTGTGTAGGTTCTGGGACAATGAAGTCAAGCCTCTGTTGCTAATACAACCAGCATTTTGCTGAGCCAGTTCTCCAGTCCCATACCTCTGTTTCTCACATTAATTATCTGTGGACTCTAGCTAGGCTCCCAAACAGGAACAGTACTGATAATCTACCTCTGGAGTTTCCTTCAGTTCTTCCATCATCTTCCCCTCACCTGGGGTTGGAAGTTCAAGGAGGGGAAGTCATGTGACAGTCTCAGTATTCTCTGTCTCTCTGTTTCTATTCTCAGACCCTCCAGGAGGCAATGCAGCCCAGCTTTCAGAGTCTTTTCTTCTCAAGTCCATCTTTATCAAAACTCTGTTGTCTTGCCAACCATGTCTTTAATATGCTAGTGAATAGAGATGAAGAAATTTAGGGGAGACTGCCTGGCAAAGATAATAGCTTGACTTAAAAATTGATTATTATCTGGCCTTCAAATGACTTTTGAATGTCAGAAATTTAGCTGTTAGCTTCCAGAAAGACAGTAAGGAAATGTCCAACACCACGGATTCCTAGAGTCAGACTGAAAGCAAGGTTTAGGATGGCTCCACTACTCTCACAGGATAGTATGTAGGGCAAAATCTCTCTGTCTATTGATTTCATCCTATCAAATGGTGTTGAATATACAGACACGTGAGATTCCTGGAAAAAGTGGGTGAATTCATATATAAAACATGTCAAATGTCTCATTAACCTCCTGTATTTGTTATGTATAGATGGTGTTTTCATTTTCTTGATCTTTCCCACCATCACCATTGTCATTACTGTCTTAGCTTCCTTTTCCTCCCTTGTCTGTATACCTCCTCATAAACCCTGAATTCTTAGCTCTGCCTAGCATCTGCCAAGCATATGTTCCCCAGAGCAAATAGTAATTTGTTCTCTCTCTCTCTCTCTCTCTCTCTCTCTCTCTCTCTCTCTCTCTCTCTGTGTGTGTGTGTGTGTATCTGTCTCTGTGTTTGTCTCTCTCTATGTATCTCTGTCTGTCTCTGTTTGTCTGTCTCACCAAAGGGAAGACAATGAAGACTAGAAAAAAATGCCTTTACCAAATGGTGGCAGGAGAAGAAGTATATATTCATATATTCATGTGTAGCAGTTTAGATATCTGTTCCTCACCCAGTACAAAAGTTCATTTCAAAATGAATCAAAGGCTTTCATGCACAATGGGAAACTCTAAAACTGGTAGAGCAAAGCAGAGGAAATACTTCAAGATACAGGCACAGGCAAGGACTTGTGCAAAAGATTTCAACAGCTCAATAATAAAACATGACAAATGGTATTGCTTCCATAAAAAGCTTCTGTGCAGCACAGGAGATGATCAGTAAAGAGGGAACCTGAAGGATGGGAGAGAATTTCTGGCATCTCTTCAGCTCACAGCCATTAACATATAGAGCATGTAATGAACTAAAATGAAAACATATCAAAACAAGAATAATTTGATCTAAAAATCAGAAAATTAATTACATAGTTCTCAAAAAATATGTCACCAATATGATTGCCCAAATGTGAGCTGAACAAAGTAGACACCAAGTCCACACTAACATGGATGGGAAACCTGGGAGGCCTCATTCCTACATGGAGAACTATAGGGAGTCAAGAAAGCTGAGAGAGGGAGGTGGTGTATTCTTCAGGGAAGAGCACACAAATTGATTGTCTAGTGCCAAAGAGTCAGAGCTGAAAACACAAATACAAATAGCATTATATGGACTGAACATATTATATTTAGCAGTGTATAGACATATATGTATGCAATAACAATTGGTGAAAAAATGAGGTTCTGAATTTGAAAGAGAGATAGCATGGTACATGGGAGGGTATGGAATGAGCCAAGGGGAAGGGAATGTTATAATTATATTATAATCTCACAAAAGTAAATTGCCAACAATGTATGGCCAATGTTTAGTCTCCATAGCCATCAGGGAAATGTAAATCAAAATGCCATGGAGATCCCATCCCACTCCAGTCAGAATCGCTATCAAGGAAAGAACAGCAAATGCTGGTGAGGATGCTGAGGATGCTGAGGAAAACAGCCTGTCCTTGCTGTTGGTGGGAATGCTAACCATGTGGTCCCAGAATGGAAGTTGCTCAAGAAACTGAAAATGGAACTAGAGTTGGTCCCCTTTACTAGTCCAGGTATAAAAAACAAGGAGTCGAGGTTAGCATGCCACAGAGATGTCTGCACATTGTAGCATTACTCACAATACCTTATGTATTAGCCTCCATAGCCAACAGTTGAATGAATTAAAAAGCGTGATACATATACACAGTAGAGTTTTATTTAGCCACACAGAAGTTTAAAGGTTATGCCATTTGCTGGGGAAAGTGTGGAACTGAAGACTCAGAAAGATAAATGTTATATGTTTTCTCTTATATGTAAAAATCCAGAGTTCCAAAATATACACATGATATGGAAGAAGATAAAGGAAGGTCAGTGGGAATTGGGAAGGCAGGGACAAGACAAGGTAATGGACATGAATGCAAGCAAAATACATCATATACATACATGAAAGGTTAAATTGAAATATATAATTTTATATTATGAGTAGTGATAATAAAAATTTAAATACACACTTCTCAATCACTGTATTCTAGTAGATAAAGTTTGTTTCCTTCTGAATATGAGCTAAAAATTATAATGTTAGCACACACACCACCCCTACATATAAACATATATGAATCAATAATTAGCTGATAGAGGACAACGCGAGTTAAGTTTATTATTATTGGCGTAGAGAGCCAAGATAAGCAGGTGGATGCAAGAATGATGTATTTGACAATGGATCAATGATGTTAGAGACATCAGAGTGCAAGCATGCACAGCCTTATATAGGTATAGGTGGTTACATATATAGGTATTTACAGATATATGCATATGGCTATGTCCTCACACATGGAAATGTCCTTTTTATATCATCTGAGGGATATGAGACATAACTACACTTCCCTTATATACAAATTTTGGTGTTTAATGCTTTTCTCCAGTAAAATAAACCAGGTTCTCAGAAAGACGGGTGATGTTTGGGCCAGGACAGGATATATGTAATATGATCCTGGAGATAGATTATATTACCAAGCAAACAACATCACTTCCAGACATAAAAAAATGGAAGTATGGCAAAACAGCTAATTGGGGAATGTAAGACACAATTCATGTATCTACAATGAAACAGGGAATGAAAATGAATGCCACTGAGGGGATATAGCACCCATTGCTTCTCTGTAGGTGTGGATGATATACACCTGCTCCCTTGATGGTGGATCAAGATGAGGATGGCAGGTGAAAAAGAGGGGCAAGTGGAGCAGTTCACTAGTGGAGTAACCCAGCAACCACTGGCACCTGAGCTGGTCCAACAATAAGTCATCATTGTGTGCATCCTTGATGTGCTATGATGACAGTGTCTGCCTCTGCGCTTTTCTGCCAATGAGCCAAATTGGTTATTGGGAGCAAGAGATAATAATTGAATCACAAGAAATACTTGAGACATATTTCTTTTAATTGACATTCAACAAGGTACCTACTGAACCATGATCCTGAAAACCAAAGATATTGAAATTTCACAGTCTGGGAAACTGTCATGGCCAAAGTGGATGATGGAGACATGATTCAATTTAATGCAGTGATGGAATGGGATTCTGGAACACAAGAAAAGGGCATTGGTAAGACTGAAGGGAACCTTAATGAGGTGTAAGCATTTGTTAGTTAACCTATTGGCTTGTGGATTGTAGCATCCATGAAGAGCATGCTCTTAAGAGAGAAACTGGGTTGAGGACAATACTGGATGTTTCTGTACCATTTTGTAAGTAGATTTAAAACTAGACCTGGAGTGGTAGCTTGGCAGTTAGGAACGAGTTGTTCTTTCAGGGGACCAAGGTTGATTTGCAAGCACAAGAACCCTAGTTTGATCCTCGACACTCCAAGAAGGGAGGATGGACTGGGCAGACCTGGGACAGGAGAATTGGAGATGAGAGAATTCCTGGTCAGTCAGTCTAGCCCAATCAATGAGCTCCAGGTTAAATGAGAAACTCTGGCTAAACAAATACAGTAGAGGGGAGTAGAGGAAGACATCTGACCCTGCCCTTTGGCCTCCCCATGCACACCTACAGCTGCATATCAACATGAACTTGTATGCACATGCACACAGCCCTTGTTGACAGGGCTGATAGTGTAGATAAAGGAGACTGCATTTGGCAAGGCAGTACTTTTGGAGCTTCCAGTGTGTTTCTGTTCTGTTCCCCCTCATGGAATGTTTTGGGGCTCTTTGTGTAGTTACTCCTTCCAAAAGAGTCAGTGGTCATTTGTCTTCTCTGCACAGAAACCCAGGGTGCCCTGTCTGTGTTTGTAACTGACTATTTTTGTTCACCCTAACTGACATGATCTGAATTTTATCCACTTTATTTCTATTGAGTGATAAAGATATATACCTCATGATAATGGCATGTCTAAGGTTACAGCTTAGACCTTGGTGTAAGTATACCAGATGCCTCCAATTAGAGTAATTATGCCTTGACTTTCTTCGAGAATGATTGTAAGATAGATACATGAGGCCCCTTTCTGTCTTAGAAGAAAAGGACAGGATGTCAGTGGCTTCTTGCATGCTAATGGAGTTTGTTGATGGAGCATGGCTAGCATCATAGAACAGCAAAAGCTCAGGAGTCTTTCTAAGGCTGTAAGGAGTTGTAAAATTATAAAAATGTGGGCTATTTTCTTGTGTTGGATAGAAAGTTTCTATGCAGGTACATGAGATCTCTCTAGAACTGAGGTGTATCTAGAAGGGAAATCACTCTTCCAAGAAAAAGGCATTGGATTTCGTGCCAGTGGATTTCTCTATAGCCATAGCTATGCAAAATTTATGTATGCATTTTAGTATAGATATTTGGATAAACATGTATTTGCACACAGAGCCATAGATATACACATACATTCACACATTTATGTTTCTTTTCTTATCTTAGTCACAGCATTTTCGGAGTATAACCTAAATCTCTCCTGCTTTGCATTCTCCATTCACACCGATGTTCTGTTTCCTTACACACCAACCTGGACTTTCCTCTCCTCGGCCTATTTTGTATCTCCTTTGCTGGGTACATTGTAGAGGAGCAATTGTAAACTGAGCAGCAGGGTATGAAGTCTAGGAAAACAAAAATAACATTTCAAAGCCCAGCCACAAATGTCTGATTAACAGTTCTTAATGGTTTCCTTGAGAGTGGGAATTTTAATATTTCTGAATATCTCATGCCTGAAAGCTAGCACAAAATGGCTATCTAAGTCTGCCAGCAAGTCACTTCATGTGCTTCTGAATGTGAAGCAGGGGCATGACTTGGGGCAGCTTCATTTTTTCTTTTGAGAAGATTCATTTTGGTGGGTCCTCTCTGTCATACTTACTTATGCTCAATAACCACTCAGTGCCCTTGAGGTAGCATGAAATTTTGCAGAAACACTCTAAAAGTAAGTATTCTGCAATGGAATGTTAAGTATTTTGTTTAATAATATAGAAGCTGTGACAAGATGTCCTGTGAGGAATGTCTCTACAAGGCTTCCCCC
>NW_022196894.1:8861354-8880661 GCF_008632895.1 Mastomys coucha
ACTCAGAAATCCGCCTGCCTCTGCCTCCTAAGTGCTGGGATTAAAGGTGTGCGCCACCACTGCCCAGCTCTCCCCTGCCCCTTTTTAATGAAATGGTTAGCATTTCCTTGGTGAGCTTAGAAATAGAATTTGAGTTTAGTGGTGAGGGTCTAGGACATAGGGACAGAGAGAATGAAGGACCAGGTTCACCCTGGAGGACTGACTTGGAGGCCATCAGTTCTAACTAGAAAAGCTAGTGGTTGAGATCTCTTCCTGGAGAGGCACAAAGACTTGCATTGAGTCGTTAGTTAATTAGTTTACTAATGTCCTTGGGCTTTTTAAATTCACCACTCAGTCAATCTTTACAGCTTTATTTCATCTTATTTTTAATTGAAACATAATGATTGTACATACCTAGAGGTGTGGTACCCTAATACATATAATGATTAAATTATGGTGATCAATATATTTGTAACCTCAAACAATTTATCATATCTTTGTGATGAGAACATGAACAATCTTTTTATTTACATTTTGTAGCTAGACAATACATTATTGCTAATAGTCACCCTACTATGAGATGAGGACTATAAAAGGACTAAGTTCTATTTACTATAAAACTTCATCATTGTCCCTGTTAACCAAACTCTTCCTTGCACCTCCCCCTGGTTTCTATCTTTCAGTTTCTACAGTAGCTTGTTATCAAGCCAGGGGACAAGAGAACTGTCATGTTCACACACACACACACACACACAGAGAGAGAGAGAGAGAGAGAGAGAGAGAGAGAGAGAGAGAGAGAGAGAGAGAGAGAGAGAGAGAAGAGAAATACAAAGGGAAGATAAAGTGGCCATATAAGGATGAAGATGTTAGAGGAAATGTAGACAGGGGTGACCAAAAGCCCTTGAACCAAACTTGTCACTTGGTTTTAAAATTAAAATATTACTGAAATAGACATGGATAGTTCTTCGTATCATACCCAGGCTAGTGTCACCCTACAATGGCAACAGAGGCTTGCAAAGCCCAAACTTTTGGCTTTGATTGGGAAAACCTGCCCCAATCCAGGGTGAGCTCTGAAGCACCCACTGAGCTCTCCATAGTCACCTCACCTTGAAGCAAGTGCCTGCACTTTGTGCCTTGATGTCAGTGAGTCACTGGTTGCAGAGCAGCCAGATGTGAAAGGAGAGATATGTGAAAAGCAGCAAGCCCGGCATGGCAAGAGGAAGGCTCTGCATACGAGCAGCCGTGTGGGCTGTGAGCAACTAAGAGTTGCAGAAGCTGGGAAATGAGTATGAATGCCAGCTAATGGGATCTCGTGTGGTAGCTCCAGCATCTAGCAGTGTGTATCTTGATGAACACAGGTGCTTCTTGAAGCTGGAGACATCCTACCAGATTCCCTGGATGAGACTGGGTCCTGATTGACTCAACTGGCTTGGCCATCTTTGTCTTCTGGACCCCATTTCATTGCTCTCAAGGTGGGGTCTTTGAACTAGCCAGCTAGTCTCTGTCAGTCTCTGCTGCTTCATCTTTTTCTGCTTTCTCTATATTGTACTTTCCAGCCATGCATGCGTAGAGACCAGGGACTACTCTCCAGGGGCTGAGCTTGAACATGAGCCTACCGCTTTCCTCTGGTGGCAACCCACCAGCCCTTTCCTCAGCCAATACCATGTCTCCAGTGCATCTCTTTTTGGTTACACCTGACTGATATTCTGTTTTTCCTTCAGATCTCATCTCAAAATGTATTTATACAAATGAACTTCTGGAAGTTCCCTTCCCATAATATTTTGTCCCCACATGTAGCCAATATTCAGTATGTGCTTTATAATCTTCTGTTTAGCTTATGCAAACCTTGGTGTACAGAAATAGGCACATTTTCTTTTGTAAGATAAACACTATAATATTTGTACTGCCTCTCATGCTTCCTATGCAGTCTCTGGAAACTCCCTAGACAGGTAGTGTGGATTTACTTTGAAATCTTTTTTCCTCCTAAGAGTTGCATGATTTTCTACCATATGCATGTATAACCTATACACATAATGCATATGTAAATTTTAAAATTAATTCCCATATAGTAGTTCATTTTTTCCACTTTACAGTAAAAAACAAACTACAATAGACTAGTGCAAAAAGCATTTGTGAGCAATCACATATTTCTGTATGTTTGGTCACATGACATAGCATTGTATGCTTTGCATATACGTGTGCTATAAATTTCAATGCTGTATGCTAGGTTCACTCCTGCACGTAGAGTGGGCTGAGGAGACTGCAATGACCAGAAGCTCGTGTGGCCTCTCTGTTTCCAGCACCTTTGTCATTGCTGGTGACCTACAGACCTCTTAATGTTTGTCAGCTTCTTGGTAAAGGGGTAGGCTCTAGGAGCTCTTCTGAGTCCCATTTCTTTGAATGTTACTGAAGTTAAATATCTTGCTACCTAAATTTTGGTTGTTCTTAAATCTGTGAGCATGATGTTGGGTGTCACTTCTGTGTTGTCCACCTTATTCCTTTGAGACAAGGTCTCTCACTGAATGAGATGTTTAGTGTTGTTGCCAGGCTGGCTGGCAAGCTCCCAGGGTCTTCCTGTGTAGGGCTGATAGTGCAGGCAGACATGTACATACCTACCTTCCTGACATGGGTACTGAGATTTGAACTGATGCCACTCAGACACTTTTCCAGGTCACAAATTTTGTTATTTTAAAATATTTCTTTTAATTTTAATCCTGGGTCCCTATGTATGTCCGTGTGTGGGTATGTGCTTATGAGTAAATGTTTCCAGGTGGGCCAGAGATGTTGGATGCCCAAGGAACTGGAGTTATAGTTATTTGTAAGCTGCTAAATATGGGTCCTGAGATTCAAAGGAGCTTATCTCAGGTCATGGTTTTGCCCAGAACAAGCTGGTTATTTGAAACTATGCAACTATGGCCGGCCAAGGTGGCTGAGCTAAAAGGCCCCACAGCCTGAGTTCTGAGTCTTGCCATGAATCCAGATGGTATGGCTGCTTAGTTCTCTACCATAGTCTACACTAGTCTGATAGAGTATTAACCACTGAACCATTTCTCTACTGCCCCCACATACTGTTTTGATATACCAAGTCCTGTGCAATGATGGGAACTTGACACGTTATTGTTTCATCTGATGCTCTGCCACTCATGAGCACAGTGCAGGGAGAGTTTTAGGATGGAGGTATTTGATGATGGTGGGGTGGTTGGGAGGTCTTGCTTTTTTATGACCATTTCTGTCTCTTCATTTTCAGATACCACCCAGATGAACAATGCAGTGCCCACTTCTCCTCTGCTTCAGCAGATGGGACACCCACATTCATACCCCAACCTGGGCCAGATTTCTAATCCATATGAACAGCAGCCTCCAGGCAAAGAGCTCAACAAGTATGCCTCCTTAAAGGCAGTAGGTAAGTGGATCCTACATGTGTATGTCTCCTTAAAGGCTATAGGTAAGGGGATCCTACATGTGTATGCCTCCTTAAAGACCATAGGTAAGGGGATCCTACATGAGTATGCCTCCTTAAAGGCAGTAGGTAAGGGGATCCTACATGAGTCTGCCTCCTTAAAGGCAGTAGGTAAGGGGATCCTACATGTGTATGCCTCCTTAAAGGCAGTAGGTAAGGGGATCCTACATGAGTCTGCCTCCTTAAAGGCAGTAGGTAAGGGATCCTACATGAGTCTGTTTTCTTTCCCTCTCTCCTTCAGCTTCTCTTTATGAATTTTTTTTTACTTTTTATTTTTATTTCTTTATTATACCTATTTTCTTCACTTATCTATCATCTATCATTTATTGATTTATTTATTATCTGTTTATAATATATGTATGTATATGTCTATGAACCAATTTATGTATGAATCTATGTATATGCCTATGTATGTATAAATCTATAATGCATGTATGTGTCTGCCTACCTACCTATTTCTATGTATACATGTCTATTTTTGAATCTATCAATTATCTATCTGCCTATCTATCATCATTGATCTATATCTATCTTTATATGTGTATTTATGAATCTGTCATCTATCATCTATATCTATGTATCATCCATCATTTTTCTATCTACTATCTACCCATTATCTATCATTTATATCTATCATCTATCTACCTACTATTTATCTATCTACTATCTATCTATCTGTCTATCTATCTGTCTATCTATCTATCTATCTATCTATCTATCTATCTATCTATCTATCTATCTACCTATCTATCTATAATCAGGACTCCCACAGCTATTTCCTTGAACCTAATTAATTCCTGTCTTGCTGTGTGGTACAAGGTTATCACCTGGGGCACCTATTTAGTAAGGATTTTTTCCAGGGCAGAAAGACCTAGATGCTCGTGTGGTCCCCTTATGTTTAACCTCCTTTAGTACTCCCCATCTTTCCTAGGTAATCCTTAAGAGCCTCAGATGTCTTGGCTTTTAACCAGATACTCCCCATCACCTACGCATCCCCTGGCATCTCTGATAAGCTTATGGATAGTGCACAATCTTAGCCTAGGTAGTTTCTCTCCTTCAGAGGATAACATTTCCTGAGATAGGATTGTCTAGACACTAGACTGCAGAGCTATTATAAATTTTGTTCTTACCAAGTATACAATACTATGTTTGACTTCTTATGCATATTTTCTTAGTGACTCGTGGAAGAAAACTCAGTAGCTTGATGATTAGAATGAGGAATTGGGAGGTGATTCTACAGACCCAACAGCAGCAGTAACAGAGTGCAGAACTGACCGGGTGCTTCTGTCACCCAGCACAACTCTCCCTCCCATGTCTTCCTAGTCTCTCCCACTACAGCATGGTAATTTACCCTCAGACATGTTCTACTGGATAAAGCTTCGTCCAGAGCAAAGTTGTCAGTTCCTGGCTAGTGACTGGTTATGACAACTCAGGTTCTCACTGATGGGTGCAGAGTATCAGGGTCACCTGAGTGTGGAATCAGCACCAAGGCCACAGACCACCTTGGAGTTTCTAACTGAGCAGGTTAAGAATGTAATTCATCAGATGTCTATAGACATTTGAAAAAAATAAATGGGCTGGAGAGATGGCTCAGTGCTTAAAAGTACTAGTTGCTTTTCCAGAGGATTACCAGCACCAGCATGGTGGCTCATAACCATCTGTAACTCCATTTCCAGGGGATGACCTCCATAAGCACCAGGAATGGATCAAGATTTATGACCCATGTATGTAAAATAAAAAATCTGGATATTTCTAATGCGAAGCCCAAGCTGCAGACTACTGGTTTAGACTATTTCATAAGCCTCACACTCAGGAGTACTGCATCCCTTCTCAACTGCTTACTCTTAACACCCTCTCCCAAATCCTGCTCCTGTTTTCCATATTCTTGTTTACTCTAGACACAGGAAATTTGTTTTCTTTTTGCTATGTCCTGTGAGTTCTATTTTCTTGTCCTTATCTTGAGGAGAGGTTTTTAAGCTTGCCTTTCCATATCATCTGCTACTTCTCTGAGTTTATCTTTTGATGAACTGATAAAAACCAGATAGATATGAGCTCAAACCCTAGCTCTGCCACAGCTTCTGCCTGACTCTGTGCAGTTACCTAACCCTCAGTAGTCCTCAGCTTTCCAGATTATAAAATGGGCATACAGAAGCCTTTCAAGTGAAGCGAGAAAAGTCCCACCATTCATGTCATCCTTCTTTTCCAGAGCCCCACTGCCTTGTGAGCAATCATGCTGACCCCTTCCATGGTTATAGCCTATCTCAGGCTCAGCTTAGGTCCCCTTGAGAGGTCTTCACCATTATCTTTAAATATTCTCCTTATGGAGAACTCTTCTCCTTCACAAAAAGAATTGAGTACCAGGAGTCTTTGTCATGGAACAACGCCCCTTGGCTGGAATTCCACTGGATTTATTGGTGGAGGTCTTTCTGCCCTTCTGGCTATTTACAAGACTTTTTTTATTTATTCTTATATAGTTTTCGTTCCAGGAAATGTCATTCATGTAGAGGATGCCACAGATACACTGTGTTTTCTGATCAATTTCTCATCTTCTTTTCTTCCAGCTCCTCAATAGAGATAGTGCAGATTCCACTATGAAGTACCCTAACCCCAGAACCAAGGTACAGGCCTTATGGCGGAGCTCTCATGTTGGTGGTATCTAAGGTTGATGCTGATAAAATATTCATAAAACAAGTGTACTAGGACCTCACATTTGGACAGAAACAGGCTAGGTAATTAGTGTTTGTATCATAAATCTGAGAGCTCCTGTTCCCCAATTCCTTAGGCCTTCAGGATGAAATAATTAGAGCCAAGTGGATAGTACCAAGGTCACATGTTTAATAAAGACACAGGCTTTTCTACATCTTCAGCCTAGAAAACCTTTCCTTTTCCATTATCCTTGTCTCCTAATTTATTTATTTTCCTCTCCGACCCCTAGAAAACACCATGTCTTATATTCTATAGCTATCAACTTTCTTGATTTCACACTGTGTTCTTGCATAACATGTGCATCCCAAGCATCCCATATTACAAAGAAGGGAAGGGTACTGTTGCCCCGGAAAGCAAGGTGAGGCTCACTGCTCACACAGCTGCAAACACTATTCTAACCCCACCTCCCTTTCTGAAGGCTATAGTTCAGAGACAATAACATCTGTTGTTATATGTTGTTCTTGTTTTGGCATTATGAATAATCAGCTCAGATGTATTTTATTTCTTTGAGAACTGGTCATATTATCCCATTTAGCTCGTTTCTTTAACTTAGAGCTCTCCCCCACCAGATACTTAGTAGCTCTTAGTGTAAATAATAGATGAATGTTCCAACACAGCTCCTTGATCCTTCCCAGGATTTCTTCAGGGTTGCTGTAGACAAGAAATGTCTGCAGAGCATTTGGAATGAAATTTGCAATATGAAAATGTGTTAGGCACTTCTTATGTAACCATTTCTTCTGAAACCAGGAGGTTCTGGAATATTTGTTGCTTGAATGAATGAGCTTACCTTTGACAATCAAAGATGATCTAGATTTTAAGGAATCATCTTTATATCTTGTAGCAAGTGGAAGAATCTCTCTTGGGATTTTGCCTCAATCTAGTAAGTGTCTAACAGGCCCCCTTCCGCTGGCTCCATGACAGCCTTAGAGTTCTTGGGCTCTAACCAGCAGGTGGGTGAGCTGGTTTGTTGCTGAGGAACTGCCTGACCCAGTGGCTCCCCATGACTCTAATATCAGCCTGCATCAGTGAACTCAAATCCTATAATAAATGTTCCTTCAAGGGTTCTTTATTAAAGTGTAATGCAAACTGGTGTGAACAGGAAATGCATTTCATTAGAGGATCATTGCTACCCAAGAGCAAGGCTGTTTAAAAGTGGTTTGCTATCTAAAGCTCTGCAGTCTCCCAGGGCCAGACTCCCTGTGTAAAATCTCTCAATCTAGTGGATACGAGAAGCCTAGTCCACCTCTACTCTTAACTGCCAACTTGAAAACACACACTAGAAAATAAATCTACTTTTAAGGCTTTACTATCCACCACATCAGATGCTTATCAGAGGCCCCAGCCTATTCTGAGCTCTGCCTGCCCTTAGCTGCATGCCACGGAGCAGCCTCCGAAGTGCCTAGACTTCTACCTCATGTGATAAACAAAGAAGCAGAGTAGATGATCCCTGAATACCACCCCAATTTTAAAACTGCAATTGGAAACCATCCCACCTCATCTAGTTATCAGAACAACTGCAGGGCCTTAAACACCCCTTTCATTCTTTGCCAGCGCTGGTGTAAGGCCAGATTTGAATAAAGGGTTATAAGCCCTTTTATTCCTGATTTTGATTCCCAATCCTGCCTGCCTTTGTCTCTCATTCTACTTTTACTGCTTTATTGAAACCACCCATTCATGCTTAGAATTTTCTGCTTACAGACTTTCTTCTTATGAACTCTTTTCTTCTTAGGGTCTTGACACATACCACCTGGGCATGTCTGGCAAATGATTGTAGAATGATGTCTGTTCCCAGGGGGCTCATAGTTCAGCTATTGGCAAAAGACTAGCACACAAGAGGGAAATTTCAAGAGATGAGCCACACAGGACTCTGTGAGGGAAAGTATGCTGAAGTGAGATACTATTCATTCATTCATTCATTCATTCATTTATTCATTCATTCATTTGTTTATTCTCCTGGCACTGAGTTTGGTGTCCCTGGACTATTAGGAGACATTAAGGCATGGACCTGGTCAGCCCTATCCACATTGTTTCTCCAGTACCCAGCACTGTATTGGGCATTTTGAACCACCTGTGCCCTTTGCAAAGGCAGTGAACTGACATATGATAGACATCATGTCAAGACAGAACCTGGGGTGACTAGCAAGAAAGAAGAAGAATGTACATGAAACTAAACTTGGTCAGGACTGAGTTGTATGTCCTGACTCAAACTTTACTAAGTGATTTCAGATCCTATTGGCTTCCCTGGGCCTCAGTTTCTCCTGTGTAGCAGAATCACAACCACATACAGTGAATGGTTTAGGTGGAGGCAGTGATCCAGACCGTTGAAAAGTTCTCCACATGTAGTAATCACTTCAGCCCATTACAGTTCTCTTCCAGAAGAACTGTCTACAAGTCATAACTTTTTGCTAGACTCCCAGATACACCAGGACCTTGATTGGCATGAATTTCCAGTTGACAGAGAGAGCAGAATCCATGTTCTTGACATCCATTTCTTAGTTCACATCAGGGGCCTGGTTAAAAAAACAAATGAGTAAGGAAACAAAGAACAAATTACTTTTCTGTGAACCCTAAGAATCAGTAGAGCCAGTCCAAGCCACTTACCCAGATGTGAGTGCTACCATCCACGAAAGAACCTGCACCACACACCGGCCCTTTTCACTGAAACTGTAATATGGGTTTCAACAGTTTGGAGACATTTTCAATTGAGGAGGATGCTGAGAAATGTTCCTGATAGGTTGACATCATTAATATTCCCCTTCCCTGACCCATGTGCTCATGACAAGTGCAGGGTGAGGACAGATGTGTCTCTTCATAGGACAATTTGAGCAAGGCAGAAGTGTCTCTAAAGATCACCTGGTGCTTCAGAGAGGGAGGGTTCCTATGTCTTGGCCAGGGGAAACTCCATCTTATTATGTAATCTCCAATACACATGACACACAGCAAGTTACCTGTAGTCAGCATTTATCTACCATCTGTCCTGATCCAGTGCTCATAGGTTTCTGAGGTCGAACTCCTAAACTGCGTAAGTGTCTGCAAGCCCCCATAGGCCCTTTATTTGGCTCAGTTGGGCCTTGGGCACCCAGTCTAACCAAGAAGGAATTCACCAGCATGATAATGCAATGCTGCATACCTTCATCTTAACCAAATAATTAGTTTTATATTAAGAAAAATATTTCCCTTTTGCCATTTGACAGATGATCTTTTCTCGGAACATGTTACATCTTCTAATAAAAATGTAAAACATCAACAACAGTGCAGGAATCCCTCCTCATCCTCTCTGTGGCTACTTTGTGCCAAGGGCCAAGGGAAAACACAAAACCCCCAACCATGAACTGATCCAAGCTAATTTAATTTTTAAGCTGAGTATTAGCTGAGGCTAATATCACTGAGCTCTACAGCAGCGTGTATCCAAGGGAGGCGCTAGACCTACTGTACTGTGTACTGTAGATTGATGGAGCAGCCAAGGCTCAGCATGGTTAACTAAGCTCACATTCAGATTGCTTGACTTGGAAATCCTGTAGTTTGCACAAAATGATGCTACTTCTGAGCTACTTCTAACAATCAAAGTATACCACAATGTAAAAGAAAAGCTGTTGAGGACCATTCCCTACACTCCCTCCTGTGGGCCCATTGCCAACTTTGCTCCCTCCTTCTGTGAGGTCTATTCTTTACTGCCCACTTCCGTCTCTGAGCAAGGCTCAACAAGATGTCAGTTGTTTTTCCTCTGAAGGTAAAAGACTTCCCATGATGCTGAGTATAACTGAGGTATAATATATTTGGAATATACTATGAGATACATTTTCAAGAGGCAAAACACACAGATTCTAATTTTAGAATAGCAGTTACTGAAAAATCCTTATAGCCGAGTAACCACGTCCCAGTAAAGGTAATAAATAGGCCAGGACACTTGACCTTCCCTCGTTCCCCTTTCTATCCTACAGTTCTTGTTCTGTATAAAAGGTCCATCCCCTTTAAATGAGCATTTTTTCACCCCCAGACAGTCAGTCCCATCAACATCAGCTCATGCTGCCAAGGATAGCGAGGGCTTTAGCACTCGCTTCAGGACTTTAGTAGCTCACTTATCTTATTAATGGTCAATGTATGCATAGAAGAGACTTTGTTACTGCCCTGTCAGGCCCACCCTGACTTGGAAGCTAGGACAAAGGTTTGTCACCTTTGTGACTGGATCCTGCATGTAAGGCAAAAACTGAGAAATGTTCGGGGAGGATGACTCTTCTTAAGATTGTGACTTGGGGGTTGGTCTGCTGCTGTTCGTGGGCACAGAAAGATCTGGGGCCCTATGACTATCTAGAGATAACCCCAAGTTAAGGGGGAGAGGACAAGGCTACGCACTGCAGACAGGACCAGCTGAGCTCTAACTTCCTGTCCTGTCAAGTCAAGCTCCTCTCTGTATGAGTGATAAGGGTGTAGAACTCAGATCCCCAGGAGACACATGGTAATTTGAAAGTCCCTTGGTATGGCTGGGAAGCCAACCGGAAATGCTTAAATGGCTATATCTGTGCTCTATAACCATTCTGGTCACAGGCTGTTTTCCAAATCTCCTCTTAGCTGGCAGTCTGTTTGGTCTGCCCAAGTGGGTTCCTAGGAAAGAACAGGAGAGCTAGTAGCACTCATTGATTGGTCAGGCCTCCAGCCAATGGGATAAAGCCTTCATAGGCAGAGGTTGTACTTTAAACTTTAAACTCAGTTTTAGAGAACACCAGTAATGAAGGAGTGAGGTGCACTTTGAGCTCTTCTCATATTTGTTTATTTACTGAGAAGTTACTCGAGACTCTGTTAATAATATGAGACTTCTCCCCCAAAGGGTTACTGGGTACATCTGGAAGGGAATTAGATTTGGAATACCTCTTTTATAACTCGAATTCCAGCCACATAGCTGTTTTGTAAAGCAATGTATTCGGGATTCTCAGCTAACAAGTGTGTTCCCTGTAGCTTTGGAGGGTGAGATTTCCCTACTTAGGAAAGAGTGGCTCTGGAGAAGGGTGAATTCACTCACTTTCAGCAATATCTTTCACATTAGGCACCGTGGTAAGGCAAGTTGTGCCCAAATGGAGCTTTTAAAACTACAGGTAGGTGAATGTGCTCCAATCTCAGATTACAATGATGTAACCTCTTTCAGAAGAATGTCTGTAGCAAATGGGAAGCAAATTCCATCTCTAATCATGTGTACATAATTGTGAAACCAATCTTCTGTATGCCAAAATGTCTTGTCTTTTATAGTGAATTGAAACTTATAGCTAGACTTCAATTTGATGATCCTTGCTCTGCTTGGCATGATTAAGATACGTCTCTTAATATCCTGTTAGGTCTTGTCGAAACAGGTGCATACTTAGTGCAAGGCCGCACTGGCTCCTTTCCTTGTTCCCGGGGTCCCTGAGGCCAGATTCCTTGGAGGCTGCAGCTGAGGCAGCAAGCACAACCTGGGTATGAGGGTACCACAAACATTGATTTTTCTGGCAACCAGATCAGCATCTCTCAATTGTTATTTTTTTAGGAAATTCTGATGGTGACTGGGCAGTGTCAACGCTTAAGTCACCAAAAGGTACCGTACTCCTTTTTCTGGCTCTTTTGTCCAGGTGTTGTCAAACTCAACATTATATAACAAAGGGAAAGAGTCCCAATGTTTGTATGTGATCCAGTCATATGTGTGTCTGCTCTGACCGGTCCCTATAAGTCTGTGCGATCTCCAGTGTTGAGGTGTGTCTTATAGTGTGTGTGTGCACATGTGCGTGCACTTGGATGCAGAGTCCGTGCTTAGGGTTGTTTCTGGACAGTGTGTTACCCCTTTGCTCATCTTCCCATCTTTAAGGAAACGCATCTATCAAAAATGTCTGGAAAGGCAAATTCTCCAAAGAGAACTACAAAAGCAGAGTGGCCAAAACAAATCACAAGGCAAATTAATTCTGGAAGAGTCACTAATGCTGCATAGGATGTACTGGGTTCTTATAAGCACAGCCATGTTGACCATATGAGGAATTGGACTTTAGGGGACAGAACTTTTTCTTCAACTTTCCTAGCAGAGTGATCAGTGGGACTAAGGAAAAATTTAAGTTGAGTATTTGAATGAACTAGTGAGTGACTAGGTCAAGCTATTAAATATAATTAATGCATTAATTCCCTACTATGTGCCAGAGCACCAGTCCTTCACACTTACTGTGTTGCTTAATTCTCCAAACTCTTTGCTGAAGATTGTCATCCCCATTCAGAACTAGGTCATGGATGTCCAAGTGAGGGAGATTCACACTCACCTAAATGAATTCAGTCAGTAAAGGTAGAACTATAATTTGAGAGTATGTCCCTCTGATACTATGGATAAGTTGTTTCTCAGAGGGGTGGGGAATGGGAAAAGCTGTTTTTAGAACCAATCATGGGCATTGTTCTCCTCATTCTTCATTCCTTCTACATGGCTGAATCCCAGAATAGGAATGGAGCAGCTGACTCAAGGAGGTGGAGATAGAGCTCTTTAAACATCTTAAACAAAATAAGAGTAGGAGACAAACAATGCAAATCCTAGACAAGGACCTGGGTATTACTTTTGCCTTCTTCAAAGATCATTGTGACTGTTCAAAAGGAACTAGACTACAGAAAGTTGGATTGGATTGGAGCTGGGGCCACCAACTAGGATATTCTTGAAGGCAGATGGTGTTCAACTGGATAAAGAGAAGAAATCAGAGTGGAGGGATTATGGGGAAGCTGCAGAAGATAGGAACAAGTAGCTATGATGGGGATAAGGACCACCAGGCAATCTTTTTTTTTTTTTCATAAGAGGCATGGGAGCACTCAGTTGCCCAGGAGCTCCTGGTTGACTAGGCCTTGGATGGAGCTCCAGGAGATGAATTGCTGATAAATTCTGAGGTGCTGCTCTGCTGCTCTGGGTAGTTCCCAACACTGACAGAGGAACATCTTGTTGGGGGACTAATATCCTTGAATGAGTACACTGAGCAAGAGATGAAGAAGAAATTGGACAAAGGTTCCAGAGCTGAAAAACAATGTGGGTTGGAAAGTGTGGACACAATAGTCCCACACTGGGAAAGAGGTTTGTGTTTAATAAGAATCCTCTGACTACCAGGTTGTTGACTTGAGAGAGACAGATTTTTGGGTCTTGCATTAGATAATAATTGTTCACATGTCAAATCCCATTTTTAGAAATGCAAACAATTTGGAACATGACAGATCTAACTAATTTGAGAGACATACCCAACTCCCTGTGAAAACAAAGCTATTAGGGCTCTGTGACAGCCCTGGAGGAGCAGTCTGCCTCCTGGCCTTGTCAGCTTCCTGTGGTCTGATGGCTTTAGACAATATTTTAGGCCATGTCAAAAGCAAAGGCTGGAAAGCTGTTCCCTGCTCAAACCAGCACTCCTCCCCAGTCTGTTGTGCTAAGTGCACCTTTATTCATTTTGTCACTTATGGGGAAGAGAAAAAGAAGGCCAAGGCCAACTTCCTTTGAGGTCTCTGGTCTTTTTCAAATGTCATCCCTTCAACTTATAGAAGAAGCATGAAATAAGGCTGGAGGTTTACACAGTCAGGCCACCTTCTACTAAGGAAGAAAAGAGCTGAGTGTGTTGGGCTTAGACTCAGACATACCCGAGTTCCAGCTCTGCCTTCGCCTTGCTATTATTGGTATTCTTGCTATTCTTCAGGCAGACATTCAACTCCTTAGTCTGTTTTTTCTTCCATCAGGTACTAACAAGACCTGACCCTGCTTAGCTTCTGAAATGAAAATCATCAGGTACATTCAAGTAGCATGGCTATAAACTCTAAACCCTGACTTTCTGAACTGCAAAGTGGAGATAATCACACCAATACTTCCTAGATGGCTGCATCAATGGAATAGTGCTTTAAACATATGCCATAGCCCCAGCAGATAGAAAGTGGTAAATGTCTGGAGGTGATTACTGCCATTATTTTGCTATTATTATCAAGTGAGAAAAAGCCTGAGGCCCTGGAGAATTTTATTTCATGCCAATGAAAAGCTGTTAAACTTTAACTCATTATTTCCCAAACACCTTTGACATCAGATCTTTTTATTTTAAGGCAGAACAGTTAGCGTCTTAACATCCAGTTGTTAGAAGCTGTTGGGAGCCCAACTTTAGAACATAGGGAGAATATAGTGGAGAAGGTAGAATATGGGTCCTTCCCGGAGCGCTTGGGTAAGAACTTGTAACCATGGTGACAAAGTCTCTACAGACATGTGATGACAAAGTCCCTATATATGTGTGCCTTCTCCTGCCACCTCCTTTGATTCACCTTAGAAGAGAATCATGTCTGCTAGGACAGGAAATGACACAGGAAGATATCACATTCTTCTTTCAGTGTCTATTGCTTTCCATGGATATAGTATAACCAACTAAAGCTTATCGCCCCACTAGCTTTAAAATAAATGAGACTCAGCCTATAGTTACTTTATTTGGCTTTGACAATTACTGGGTTTAACCCCTAATCTATTTTTTTAACTGCTGAGCTAAGCTATCTCCCCAATGTGTACCCCAAATACCTGTTGTTTCTCCTGGCCCTGTGTTCATGGTCCATCACCTTTCATGGTGCCTTCTTCTCTTTCCTCTTTCTTCTGTGCTTTTTTCCCCTCTTTCCACCCTGCTCAACCAGGTAACAAAAAAACCTGCTTGCCTTTAGCCCCTCCTGTAATTGGCTGTAGTCATTTTTATTTAACCAATAGTCTTAAATTAAGAAACAAGTTTTACACGACAAAAGCTGGTAAATGTGAGAATTCACTCATAGGCCTAGACCTTCTGTACAGAATTTAGCATTATAATACATAGGGACAGACCAAAAGTCAACACATGGATATCACCCTAAGCAGTCACTGATGTTGGACCACTCACACTGAACCCTGGGAATTCCAGCTGCATTTGGACCACAAAAGGAAGATACTGCTTCTATCTCACAATCAAGTTGAAGCCAGCTTTTGGAAAACTGTTCTTTTCAATGAATATGGATCTCCCAGGGCTGTACTAGAGTACCTGATATGAAGGAAACTGCCCTCTCGCAGTTGTTTTGACTGGAGTCAGCCTTTGTTGTGTTCTTACTCAAGCAACTTATGTGCTCTGAACTCCTGTTTCTGCCATTATTAAACTGGAGGCAATCAGAGTAACCATTCTGCGTGGGGTTGGTGGGAGTAACCATATGAGACCATGTGTGTAGAAGTCTTAGCACAGGGCTTGGTGTACAATAGGTTCAGTGAGCACATCGAAAAGCCCAGCACTCCAGAGGCACTCAGCTCTTCAGAGAGAGTCCTTAGTAACAGTAAAGGAGCCTTTCAGAAGATAATAAACAACGGATCAGGACACTGGGACACCATCCCTACTCCTCTTGGGGTTGTTGAAGGTTACACAAGAAAATTTCATCTCAGCAGGATTGAGGTTGAGGCCCAGAGCCTCACTCTGAATCACTGGAGATGTCAATTGCAAATGTAAGTAGTAGGTCCACTCACCCCTAAGGACCTGGGCCTATAAGTATGTGTGCTGGGGGAGGTCCCAGCACATTCTTCCTTTAATATACCTACCTTCTGAATATTATAATGCATACTATAATTTATCCCACTTTGTATAATATCAAACCCTAAATGCAAACACAAATATATAACAGGTATCTTAGAACACCAATTTTCATAGGCTGTCATTCTTCCCATGATGCACCTCCCCTCATGATTCAACAACTTTTATTACATATTCTCAGAGATGCAACTATTACTACAGTCAATTTTATATCATTTCCATTAGCTGAAGAAAACAAAATAGCCCCCTTAGCTGTGCCTCTCCTAGGCAACCAACACATGCGTTTTTGATGTTTGCTAGAAAGTAATTTACTTGTGGCAGTTAAAGTTATGTAACAGTTGGAACAACATTGGTTGGGGGGCATTCCTACATATTATTTCCTACACTGCAACTTAGGGGCCACAAAAGAGTGACTTGACAACCAAAATGCCCAGCATCTCTGGGTCTTAATTCCTTTACCCACCACACAGAAAGAACAATGGTCCCTTGTCTGTCTTACTTCTTTAAGATGCTTTAAAAGTGATTATGAAATTGAAGAGCTAAAAATTATCTAGCCCATAGTAGGCACTAAAAAAATTCCTAGTCATTTCTGTCTTCTATGACAATAGCTATACCATGTGTACTGCATATACACTGTAGAGGCTGAGGGAGAAGGATCATGAGTGTTGGGCTAGCCTGAGCTACACAGTGAGACATTCTCTTAATGAAGACATAGAAATAAATAAGGAAGAAATGGACAAAAGAAGGAAGAGAACAAATGTCTCTTGGGGTGAATTGTTCTTCCAAGGGTGCTATAGGGAGCAGAGGACAAAGCACAGCTTTGATTTGGTTATATCCTCATTGGCATATGCACAGCCTACAGTCCATGCTGGTGAAACTCCCACCCAGAGGCAGCCTTAAGACACTACTTTGTGAAATTCTAGAGTTTGCAATTTCCTGATTCTGGTTGCAGTAGGATACAGATCAGAAGGAGGAATTCGGATGATGAGAGGTGATTCTTTTTTTAAATAAAAATCAATTCCCACCCTATCCTCCATTCAGCTACTTTGAAAGCACAGGGCAGCAGTGGAGCTTTGATGAAACTGTCTGAGAACTTACTGGCCATGAAATGAGCCTGTGCAGAGAGCTCTCTGGCCTTCATAAAACACCATCACATCAAGATTGCAATACAGTTTTGCAGTTTAAAAGACCCAATGAATGGGTCTGAGCATAAGCCAGCTAGCCCCATATATTGCAGAGCCATCTCGCATGATGCTCACAACATGCAGTGACACTCAGCATAATTGTTGTTGAAAGAGTGGTGATTCCAGGGCAAGCCTCTCCTGTTCTTAAAATGAGTGTGGAATAAAAACAGGGCTGAGGAGAAAAGCAAGGACTACCTCTCCTGGAAACCTAGGGCTTCTCTTGGAAGTGAGGAAAGATTGGCTGCTCCTTCTGTTTACTGTCTATGACCATGCCACAGCACAGGGGGCTCAGACCTCACAGTTCAGGATTCACTGGGCTCAGAGACTGTCTAGAGGAAGAACTCTTTGTACTGGTGATTTATGTGAGGTGGCAGGTTCTTCTGATATAACCTGAGTTTACCCACAAACAGGGGTGACTAGCCATTTTGGGTTTTTTTGTTTTTGTTTTTTCTGGAATGATAGAAGCAGCTCAGCTCTACAAGTTGCATCCTCTATGAGTGAGTTGAGACCAGTTCCAGTCATGAATGCACCAGAAAGCAACCAAACCCAGCAAACAGCTTTCCAACCTTCATCTTTGTCCTGTCTGTGAATATCGCTAGTCATGGGGATGAACTCAGAGGTACAAAAGAAAAGAACTTTTTCTTTTCTTTCTCCCCCTGCCCCCACCCCAGAGGAGTCTCAAAGTCATATGGAGAATGGAGAAAAGTCACTGATAGAAGAGCAAAAATTCAACTATCCCTGGACCCCCAAATCTCACCATTATGGACGTTAGATCACCCCGGGAAGACAGGAAGTGGCAGGCGGTGAGTGCAGGGTGTAGGACCAAAGACCCTTCCTTCATCCTTAGTCACTTCAGTTAACTCACACCTGCACATTTGGCAGCATGGAGGTAGACCAGAAGGCAAACCATACCATGGCGTTTCTGAGAACTATGTCTATGTAGCAGCAATTCCAGACACACAGGAAGGCAGTGAACAGAAACAGTTCACTCTGGGCTGGATTGTGTCTGAGGATTTTTTGCAAGAGCAGAGCCCCAAACACCTTTGTTTAGCAACCTTGCTGAAAATGGAGACTGCTCAGCCAGACAGCCTAAGGAAAGAGACAAAGGGGCCATCGTTTCAGAAGACCATCAGTTCCAATAAAAGCAGCTCCTGGTACAGTCTGGAGAGCTTTGATGCCAAGCACAAGCCAGGCAGTCCCAGGATCTTCCTTAGCAAAGGCAGGGAGACCTCCCGCCAGGGGCCTTCAGGGTTAAGACAGAAAAAGGCCAGTCTCCAGGATGGCACTTTCTGCTTTTGTTTTTGTTCTTTTCCTGTCTTAGAGAGGCTTGCTGCAAGAAAGTGGTGTTTCATGATGAAAAACAAGATACCTTAAGAGTCATTAGGGCCTGGCTTAAATGCAATTCCCTCTCCTTGTGAGGCCTAGAACCAAGTAAGTGGGACTAATTTGCCATACAGATGCATCTTATCTCCTCTGTGGCCCTGCTTAGCAGCCCTCAGACAGATCAGCTCTCCTCAGCCTTTTTTACTCCTGCCTGCTGAGACAGCCTTGGGGAACCTGGATCGCTTTACAGCATGCATTTCAAAGGCTAAAGGATGCAGTGAAAAACCTGAACTGTCTGCCTTTTACTTTTTAATTTAGCTTGTGAAGGGGGAAGAAAAAAGGCAGAGAACCTGAAATCATTTCTCTAGAAGTTAAAGTAAACATTGCCTAACATTATGGAAAAGCTCTACAAATACAGTGACTTAGGTGAAATATGTGTATTTCTCTGCCCATTTCATTGTCTTAGGTGGGTGGGGCAGCTCTTGGCTCTAGTGGTCCACAGGGACTCAGGCTCCACTTGCAGCTCTGACCTCCTGCTGTGTTACCGTGATTTGCATAGCCAGAGCTGGTGGGTCCTTAGAGCGAAGTTACTCAGCTTTCCCTCTCTGAGACAAAACACCTGAGGGAACAGCTTAAGAGGCAGAAGAGGCTTACTTTTGTGTTGGGCGTTCCAGGCATCTTTGGCCTTGGGCAAAGGCTGACTGTTGGGGGAGGGGGAATGAGGTAGAGCAACACTGCTTGTAACCTGGTGGATGGGAGGGTCCTAATTCTACTTCCTAAAATTTCCACTGTCTCTCAGTGGTGCCATCAGCTGGTTAGAATTTTTATTGCTGTGAGAAAATACCTGAATTTATAGTTTCAGGCCATTGTGGCAGGGAGAGAGGAACAAAGAAAGTTAAGCAGATCACGTTATGGTAGCCAGGAAGGAGGGAGGGATGGAAATTTCTATTTCATTTCAGTGTCCCTGAACTCACTGCTGCAGTTCTGCTTTGGCTTTCAGGAGCTTCATGTGGGATTTAAAAACTACAGTTTGACTCTTCCTTGTCTTGGGAAGTGGCTGCTGGTAGTGGAATGGAGACCGCGGAGGAAAGTGGCTGCTGGTAGTGGAATGGAGACCGC
>NW_022196894.1:8880727-8933247 GCF_008632895.1 Mastomys coucha
CTGCTGGTAGTGGAATGGAGACCGCGGAGGAAAGTGGCTGCTGGTAGTGGAATGGAGACCGCGGAGGAGTACTGCTTACTTGCTTGCTCCTCACTGCTTGCTCAGCCTACTTTTTATATAGCCCAGGACCACTTGCTGAAGTTGATATCATACATGGTGGCCTGGGCACTCCCATATTAATCATTATTAAGACAGTCCCTACAGATTTCCCTACAGGCCATCTGATGGAGACCTTTTCTCAATTGAGGTTCCTCTTCCCACATAACTCTAGCTTGTGACAAGCTGACAAAAAGAATTTAACTGGGACACTGGGTAAATAAAAGGAAAGGAAGGCAAAAAGGTGTGTGAAGGAGATCCACACACAGTAAAGGCATAAAGGCGAGCTATCACTCACTGCTCTGGGCACTGAGGAGGCAGGCTATGTCAGCACTCAGCAATCTACTAATTTAGTCTGCTTAACTCCTCCTGTCTCCACTTAACCCTATTCTACCTTCCCTGAAATGTGCCTGCTAACAAATGCCCAAGCCTCTGCAGACACATGAACCTTACCTCACTAGTCTGAGAATAAATGCTTAACTGAAGCTCTAGTCCTTCAATCTCTGGAAAGAACAAGCCCCTCAGTCTGTTGTGTCATGGACTAGATGACCAGGTAATGAAACAGCCTGCCCATCTCTAATGTACTAGAGAATTTAATACCAGCCTGGCTTTCCATCAACAGTTTCCTTTCTTCATCAAATACAACATATTACATCCCCAGCTGTGCACAAGGCACTGGGCTCAGTGTTCGAGAAATAGCAATGAAGACAGATACTGTCTACCTTATATTCTAGCCAAAGGGAAAAGAAAATACTAAGAAAGATAATTTCATATAGCAATATGAATGATGGTGTAATGGTGGCATTAGGGAAAATATCTCTCTTGGTCCAGTGGGAGGGCTGTTAGGAGGAAGTAGGCTTTAATTAGAGGGGCAAAAGATGAGGAGTGTCAAAGGCCACCAGCTAGTAATTTAGTGATGCTCTTCTGTGTTCAAGAATAGAAAAGAATCCATGTATCCTGGGTAGAATGGTGCCCTTAGATCACGTCTACTAAGCTCAGGCTGCGAGCACATATACAAATAAGGATGTTATAAATGTTACTAGATTAAAATAAGGACCCAGTGGATTAATGTAGGAATCTAATATTAACTGAGGCTCTACAAGAAGAGATATACCTGAAGACACACGAGAGAGAGAGAGAGAGAGAGAGAGAGAGAGAGAGAGAGAGACAGAGAGAGAGAGAGAGAGAGAGAGACAGAGACAGAGACAGAGAGACAGAGAGACAGAGACAGAGACAGACAGAGAGACAGACAGACGGACAGAGAGATTGGCCATGTATGGTCAGAAGCTATGAGACAATGGATGCCAGCAACCAAATGCCAGCAACCAACAGAAAGTAGAAAGGGCAGAGCTTTGAGAGGAAGCATGGTTCTGCCACCATGGTAACTACAATTTCATCTATGTTGTCTAAAGTCAGTCAGTCCTGCAATGGATCTCCATCAGTATGGCATAGAGTAAGTAGTGTGCATAAAGATCAAGAGTCCTGCCGTGTACAATTGGGGCTCCTGCAAAGAACAAAGACCCTGTGTTGTAGTGGCAAGTTTTGGCTACACTGCTTTGTGCTCCCAGTGGATTGTATGCCTGCCTAGGAGCTATCTTTGGATCCGTGAATGAAAGACACACACACATTGTACATTAGCTTATTTTTAAAATGCCTTGTCTACCTCAAAGGCTGGGCACTCCTAAACCTTCCTCTGCTACCCTAGGCCCAGTCAGGGAAGTGAACAGTGTGGCCACTTACCCGAAATCTCGAAATCTCGTGTGGCTGGTTGGCTTTATCTCCTGCTGCTCCTGAGTCACATCCTTTTACCCTGAGGCATGGCAGTTCACTCCTATTCCTCTGAGTCCTCACCTGCAGAACTCTAAGGGTCCCACCATATGCCCAGTCATCTTTATTGCCATCTTTATTGATGTACCAAAAATCAATTGGAGACAAGGACCTTTAGTGTTTGGACATACAGATTCCCAATTGAATCAAAGTGTTAGAACCAATCTCCAACACTGTGTTTAAGTGTGATGGGAAGATTAGTCATTATATTTCATCATACTACTGAACCAAAGGCAGAGATAGACAAGGCATGGTGAGAGCTGGTTGTGGAGCATTGCTTCCCAGGTGAAACTCATCTTTGGAGAGGCTCATGATCATCAACAGGTGAAAGCAAGTTGTAAGAAGCCCTCCTGGGGATTCCTTTGGCTTATGGAAAGGAGGTAGGTGGGGGGCCACTTGCTGAGCCCTCAGATGTGCAGCTTGTCTTGGAAGCTGTTTAGTGTGATGACACTATTTCCACAGATGCAGACTCCTATCCTTCCCGGCACCTGTGCAAGTGTCTTCTGCTAATTAAGAAAGAGACAGATGGAGAAAGGTGCCATTTTATTTTACTGCCCTGGCTTCTTCAAGGCAATTAGGCTCATTGGAAGAAAAGCACCTTTTTCTTTGTCCCCTCCTTCATTTTCAGGTAAAGAGAGAATTCAAACCAGGGAGTTGTAGTGTTGCTGAATGGCCACAACATCTGTTTTCTTGGTTGGCTTCTCAGCCATCTGCCTATGTGGTAGTGGGGCTGATTAGGTTAATGCATTTGCTAATAGAGCTTACAAGACTGCTCAGTGATATGTTAATCCCTTCACTATGTGCTTTGTGGTATATTAAAACAGGGACCACATTATGCTTGGGTATGTATGTGGAGGTGGGTATTCATGAAAACTGCACTACCAGGTGACAGTGGCTGAAATCATTGTAAAAACATCCTCTTGGGTGTCTGTTCTATCCCTGGGCACTAAAGCTATGTGTAATTCACTTCTTTAACACACCCCAGAGTCCCATGGAGGGATTTGGTTAGACACATCATAAGGCACAGATGAGACAATTTTGCCTACGGGGCATTGATGACAGTGGTGTAATTTTGCTTTCCTCTCTATGCTACTTTGATGTTTCAATTTCCCAAAGCAAACATGCTCCTTCCCACCACAGGGTTTTGTGAAATGCTTCTTTATATCAATTATCAAGTGCTACACTACAGATGGTTCCTCAGCATAGCCACCATTTATTGACATCCTGCTTCTGAGCCTACTTCAGGTTCAACGGGCTGCTCTAGATCGCACTTACCCAGGCTGACACTCACAGTACTGTTCAGGGTGATGGTCTTACTAGCTATCTGGTCACTGAACAGCTGTGGGCTGTGTGGAGTGTGTGTAGTAGGCCTGGGGGTTTCTTGTGCTCTGAGGTTAACAAGCTGGACTTCCCATGGAGCGGGGTTCTGGAGCAGCTTCTAGGAGCAGCTGCTGCCATCTAGTCAAAACAAGCAACAAAGCAGACCCAATTCAAGGTGTGCAGAAGTAAACTTTGCCTCCTGAAGGCGGGCTTCCAAGGACCAAGACCACTCTTCCAATACAGTGACGATTCCCTCATCTGGCCACTCATCACCTTTGGATGCCAGTTTAAAGGACATTTTTTCATGGAAGCCTGCCCTGACACTACTAATTTCCTATATATTCTCTCATGGAGTAACTGGGCACTCAACCAACATGGTGGGAAGGGAGAAGCATCCACAAATGATGCATGCCTACTTTAATGGATGCCTACTTCATGACCACTATGTTGCCTGGTACACAATAAGTACTCAATAAATATATATTGATGGTAATTCTGTGCTACTTCAGTAAGGCAAAAAGTAGGTAATAGATATGTATTGATCAATGTTATAGGGATTATTTTTCTGTAGCCTCTCTATCTCATGTGTTTTATTCTTCAAAATAAATCTGACTGCTCTTAATACTATCCTCATTTCATCCTAAGGAAACAGGTATGTGTTATAAGTGGCATTTCCATAGTCTATCTGATTTCAGAGTCCATACATTTTTTGAGCTTCACTTCCCAAGGTGCTTCCAATGCCAGATTCAACAAGAGATCAATTCGGGTTGGGAATGGAGGAAACTCTGAGAACCCACCCTGACAACCCCAGAGTCAAATGCTCCCAAGCTTACTTCTCTTTAGAATTTTCTGAGAGGGTATTGCCTCATTTATAATTAGTTTTCTCTGCTTGTCAAAATGGGAACCTTTGAACCATGTTCTGAGCAGACCTTGGGCTTAGTCAAAGGTTTGAGAAGTTGGAGTATGAAATGATCCTGTTAGGTCATTGACCTAGGTACATCATGAGGATAAGTGAGATGTCTGGGAGGTAAGTGGAAAAGGTATGTCTCCATCATCCTCTTAACCAGATGTGCTCCTCTGCCCCGGACAGCTGTAGTATGGGAACAATGACAAGAACCTCTGAGAAGGGGTCCTGCTACTGAAAGCTCCTAGAAAGGAGAAGCCTCTCAGGTGGGAGGTATCTGAGGATATTATTGTGAGTTGGGAAGTGAATGCCCTTCAATTTTCTATAAACACTATGTGTGTGACTGTGATGGAGGGAATGGATGCTCCTACAGTTCTCAAACCCAGTTGAGGATTAGGATTGATTGCCTGGACTTAAAGGCAAATGGTATCTGAGCTTGCCTTTCAGAGATTCTGATTAAACATGTTTAGAGATGGTTTGGGTACCTGACTCAATCTAATGTAGCTGTTTTTATTACCAGGATTTTGGTACGAGCTGTGGGTAACCTTATTTGTGTCATTTCATGTGCTTGAATTTGATGGTTCCCTAATTTGCACAGCCAAAACCATGTGCAGAAGTCATAATCCCCATCCTTCCTATATCTGTAGAGGAAAAATCACATGATAAAAGAACCAGAACTGTAGTTACTGAATTTTTGTGATCTCACACCTGTAATACAGTTAGAGTATGGTAAATGAACAAGTACTTCTGACTACTAGTGAGATGCCATTTCAAAACTATATTGTTAAGAATTAAATCTAAAATAATAAACAATCTTAGGAATAAAAGTTACAAGATAAAATAAGAGGAAATGAAAAAGGGAAATCATCAGATTATGGATAAATAAAGATCTAAATAAAGAAAAATAAATAAGGCCCACCTCTAGGTGAAGAACTATAGATAATTAATGGCTCCTGGGAAAAGGAGAATTGTCTTCTCAGGATGACCCCCCTGAAGGTTATCCATTTAGTCCAAAGTGGTCAGTCCCAAATGCAGCACTAAGAGAACTTGTCAGATTGGGTCTGTGTGTATATAACAATAATAACTGAAGAGATAATTTGAGGGAGTAGATGGGGATATGGGATGTTGGAAAGAGAAAGGAAAGAGTGGAAATGTTGTAAATACAGTACTCATTTAAGACATTCTCAGAAAATACATGAAAAAGAGAAAATGAAGGAGAGAAAGGAAGGGACCATTTCATGAAGGTGAGGGTGTGGTCCAACAGTGGAAACTGCTTCAAATATTGATAGCCAGCAAAATCAAGAGCTTTAACAATATTTATGCTCTTTGTAAAAATCATTCTACCTTGGGTAGTCCAGATCAGGGACCACCCAACAGTTTCTCAAAGGGTTGAACAGTAGATACTTGAGTTCTTTAGCTAGGGTTTGTCTGCCACAGTAAGTCAATTACACCACAGTCATGGTCAATAGGTAAAAGAATGGGTGTAGCTTGTTTTCAACAAAACATTGTTTATAACAACAGAGGCCACAGTTTGCTAACTCTGGTGCAGATTAAGAAAATATGTTTTAGAATTAATCTTAATTCAAAAGATTTGAATAAAAACATTGTCATTTCAGCTTTATTTATAAAAGCAGAACATTAGCATAGCTTAACTTTTCATAAATAAGGGGTCAGTAAAATTTGAAGGTTGATGAAATATTTTGTAGTTATTAAGCTGTTGTTGTTAGTTACTTATGGCAAGCCAGGAGAAGCTCCATATTCTATTGCAGGAGGAATTAAAGCTGTTTTGATAATAATGGTGGCTAAAACAGAAGCATAGAGTCCTCACTACACATCAGATCCCTTAGCCTTCCACACAACACCATGGAATATACTAGTTTGTTTGTTTGTTTGTTTTGAGTACTTTTCTTATGCAGAAATAAAGTGGGTGAGGACTTAAGATCGGCAGCCAAAGTTCCACAGGTAGCCAGCTGCGGTACTGGTATTTGAGCACGATACTACCTAAAGCTTAAAGTGAAAATAGAAGCGATCCTTTAAACTAGTAAAAATCCAGGAGAGGCGTAGGTAAATGGCTCAGTTGGTGAAGTTTTCTACAGACAAACACAGGGACCTGAGTGTGAGCCCTAAAAACCACATAAAAAGTCAGGTGTAGAGCATGACTCCATACTTCAATGCTGGGGAAACAGAGACAGGAGAATGGCTGAGATTCTGTGGCTGGCTAACTGGCAGAATCTATGAGTTCTGGTGAAAGTGAGAGATCCTGCCTCAAAAAACAAGACAGAGAGTAATTGAGAAAGACATCTGAAGCTGATGTCTTTCTCAATTACTGGGGTCATGGGACCCCAGGCCTTCATGTGTTCCCTCTAACACATACACACAAAAGCCAGGAGGGGCTAAATGAGGATCCATTCATCAGCTAATACTGCCGTTCTTAAGTGGTAGAGTGCTTTTCCTAGAAAGGATTATTATTTTAGTAAGGAAGAAATAACATTTGAATGTTAGAAAATCCAAGGTTAGTGGCAAGTGATGTGGAGCTTTGGTGGGAGAAGTGTTTAGTTGGTCTAGGCATGTTTAATTGGGGCGCCTTTAAACCTCTTGTTCCTGCTCTGCTCTGCACTGTGTGAAGGCCATGGTGCCACGCTTGCCTCTGTCTTGTTTTGGGTGGAGTCCCGACTCTGTCTTGTTTGGATTGACAGCCCATTTTTTCCCCTTATTTTGCAGTATTCTCAAGTTGGCCTGCCTAACTTCCTAACTCTCTCTTCTTTCTCCCCTGTTTCTGCTCTCTTCTTCTCCATCTACACATTCCACTGTGTAGCTGACAAGGTCAATGATGACTTCTACGCCAAAAGAAGGCACCTGGCAGAGCTGGCTTCTAAGGGAAATCTCCCTTTGCATCCTGTAAGAGTGGAAGATGAGTCTCGGGCCTTCAGCCCAGAGCATGGGCCTGCCCAGCAGAATGGACAGAAGTCTCGCACCAACAAGATGCCCTCACATCCCCTGGCCTACAACTCCACTGCCAACTTTAAGACCTGGGACCCCAGTGACCAGTCTCTCCGGCGGCAGGCTTATGGCAACAAGGGAAAACTTGGCATAGCTGAGTCAGGCTCTTGTGACCCTTTGGGGACTCGCACCCAGTACTTTCCACCCACACAGCCATATTTCATCACTAACAGCAAAACAGAAGTGACTGTCTGAGCTTTTACTTCAGGGAACACCCTGGAGACCATGCTCAACTGAGAGAGGCAAAAAAATCCCATCACACCTACACCTTCCTGGTCCTGTACACCCCTACCCTCAACCCCTCAGCAGACACACACACTCTGTTCTACAGAAGCCAACCACAGGCCTACTCATGATAAGGAATCATGCTTTCCCTGGGTCATGCCTGATATGCTTCCGCAGGCAGCTGAGCGAGACCGGAGCAGGGACATTCAGCAATACAGAGGGGAAACTTTCAGATTCAGACCCAAATTGTGGAGGCTCATTTCCTTTTCCCACAACAGAAAACTGAAATCCATTATAACAGATATATACGTAGCACAAAATAGACAAACTGCCGGTGGAGCACACTGGGTCCCCCTGTTCTGTCTTTCCTGGTAGAAGAAAAGGGTGGGCACACAAAGAGGAGTGTGCCAGAGTGCTTGGGAAGGAATTTACTCATGTCACAAGCATTTCCTAGTCCCAAGAAGTGATGCAAATGCAGAATAGTGAGGAGCGTGAAGCATTAATGGACCCTGAGCATCACACTGATGGGACATTGCATACCCTTGAAGCTGAAAGCAAAAAAACTCACAAAGTAAGTCTTCTCTAAGCCCATGATCAGTGATAGAAAGGGAAGAACATTCTAGAGACCCCCTGAAAGTCCATGATGTTGGCAGTGACAGGCTTTTATGATGGCTGAAGGGTCCAGAGAATAATAAAGAAGAACTTTTAAAGTGTCAAATTAAATGAACACACAAAATATTAATTTTGCCTGGGACTTAGAGAACCTGCAGTTGGAGAGTTAACAGCAGGTGAGATGGGCACCAAGGAGCCTTCACTTCCCAGGTCATCTCCAAGAACTGGAACAAAGACAAAAACCGTCCTCTATGAACTGTCTGTCCCCATCACCCTTTCCCCTTCAGCGTGCCGCTGCCACTGCTTCCAAACTTCAACTGCTTTGGAGTGAAAAATGTCATAAGTGTGGGTGGTGCCTTCAGTTGCTGTTGTTCAAGTGATGGTCTCGTTTCCCAAGTGCATCCTCTGTCCCTTTTCCTTTCCTGCCTCCTGTTTCTCCTGCAGTAGTGATATTCTGTCTTTCCTTTGTAGGTGAGCCCAGCCAATTAACACCCTTTGAAGGAGCTGCTACAATGTCAGAGGTACCTAAGAATACCCCGATTCCCACCCTCCCACCAGATCACCTCCAGGGCACCTTCATGCCATCCTTTCTTACTTGGACTCTCCCAAAGCTGCTTTACAGATTGGTTCATACAGCCAACAGACACTGGGTCCCAACAAGGAAGGTCCTCCTAAAAGTCTTTCATTTAGTGGAAGCACAGACAGGTGCATGGAGAGGCAAGAGAGTTTTGTTTAGAGAGAAAAGTCTGCAACTATCCCCTGAAGCTCTTAGCTAATTAACAGGAATCTTTTAAAAACTCACAGTTTCTTTGGTGTAAAAATCTAGTGAAATAGAATTGGAGCATTCCATGTGATGTTCTGCTGCCTGGGGCCTCTGGCATCACAGCATACCATATAGTTTCCATGTAGAAAGAACCTGGCAATATCTTTGATCTCTCTGGGGCTATCTTCCATCTGAAGCATGGGGAATCTGCCCTGAGTAAAGCCTTTTCAGTTTTTTTTTTTTTTAAACAGTACTCTGTTCTTATTTACAGAAGAAATTCTGCAAAGATCAAACTTTATAAAATTCCCAAGTAAGAAGAGGTGCAGAGAAGGTCAACACAGAGGTCAGAGGTCAGAGTAAATGTTGAGACCCTAGCACTCTCCATAGGGGAGTATGAGCTGCTGGCTTGCACATTCCTCTTTGACATGAGTTAGTTATGCCTTCATCATATATCAACATCTGGGGATTATCATCACAGTATTGGTATCTAAAAGCATTTGCTTTTAAGCCATGTTATTTTAAAAGGGAAGCATCTTGACTCTATCACATATAGAACACTGGCATCCATTGCCATGAACAGATAATAAACATTATGGGAAACATATTGGCCTCAAAGACAAAACTCTAAGTGAAGGTCGGGCCTGCTCTCTTGTCTCTCAAAAAGACATTAGTCTAGTTACAGATACTGGTATACAATAGAGAGTTTGTCTTTGGAACAATCCAGTGAAGGGGAAAGCAGATGAAAATGAAGTCCCCTTTTTAAGTTGGTGTTAGATAGTGCCCCTGTATCCATATGCTACCTCCATGGCATACAACTTGCATGTACTAGTGGCATACAGCCCTACTTCAAGAAGTACTTACCTGAGAGGTTCTTTTCAGATCAGGTTCTACAGTCCTCTCCTTCCTTCTAGCTCATTTTCCCTCTCCCCTCCCTTCACTAACTCTAATTTTAAAGTCTTTCCTGATCCTTAGTCTAAATTAGTCTATTTCTTACTCACCCTTCTTTTTGAAGAAGACTTTGTCCAAGTACACTTGGCTTCTTGATCTGCAATTGTAATTTTGACTTCCAAGACAGTCTGGCCACTAGCATGTAGCATACACTTCCCGAGCAATGCAGTGATAGACGGGCAGCTCACACACACAGTGCTCGCTGGGCAGCTCACACACACAGTGCTCGCTGGGCAGCTCACACAGTGCTCGCTGGGCAGCTCACACAGTGCTTGCCTCATTGCTTCCTGTTAGACTTTGGGAGATGAACTGAGGAGTGACAATCAGCAGGGAATATCTGTTTATTCTTTGCCTTCCCCTTGGAAAGGTAGATAAACCTTACAATATTGAAAGAGAGCATGACCTATACAATAATTAAAGAGAAAGAGAACATTAGAAAACTGTTTTCTTCTCCTTCCATGTGATCCCCAATATCTAACTCTATGGGCCAGATCATGGCTTCCCTCACCTTCCTGGAGTCTCAGCCTCCATCTGCCTTGGGCTCTGCCTGGAATTCCCATCTAACTTCCCCAGTTTTTTTGTGTAAATGGAGCATATTTTATGTGCAAATATTTTAGTAACCGTATGTTCTGCAAGTAAACCTGTGTTAACACTTGTCACACTGCAGAGTTTATGATACAATAACACTTCCTACAATGAAGAAAAAAACATTTGTTTGTTTTCTAAGAATGTTTATTTGTAAACATATGTATTCACTATATTAATATGAATTTCTTACCTGGCAATAAACTGATTATATGTGATGCTCAGAGTGTCTTCTCATGCTTCTGGAGCCTCTCAGGCTGGTGTGAGTTTCCCATGGGAACATAATGTAACTGCTCAGCTCCCAGTCCTAATCCTCTCAGGGAATGGAAGCTCATAGTTGTCCGCAACTTATACAAGATTTCCAGACCTATTGTTCAGTCTTGTTGGTAAGTATGCACATGTCAGAATTAACTGGGTCCTTATATCCAGCATTGCTGGGTCTCTTTATCATCACTACATCCATATCATCACTACATCCATAACAAAGAACCTGGCTGAACTTCAAACATTTGCTTCTACTAGTAACCAGGGTGATAGTGGGCATGACTATTGACAAGATGGGAGAAGGCTGTTCCCCTCTTAATTCAACTGTATTTCCTGGCTGACTTCCATCATTTCTCCAGCATCAGACAAAAACTTGTTAAAAATGGCTCTTCCTGAAAGAGGATGAAAGTCTGAAACACCATGGGAGAGAAATCCACGTCAGAAGTGAGGTGGGGGTGGCTTAGATGCCTCAGCAGGTAAAGGAGCTTGCCAAGACTGTAACCTGCCTTTAATCCCAGGAACCTTTAATCACAAGGTAGAAGGAGAGGACTGACTCCTGCAAGCTTTTTGCTGATGTTCACAAATACTGTATGGTATGGATGCAACCCTCTAAAACACCCATGATTTCATATTTATTTACAGCTGAAAAATAGTCCATCAATTTTATGTCACACATTTTTATTATCAATTTATCTCTCTCTCTCTCTCTCTCTCTTTTTTTTTTTTTGGTTTTTCAAGACAGGGTTTCTCTGTATAGCCCTGGTTGTCCTGGAACTCACTCTGTAGACCAAGCTGGCCTCGAACTCAGAAATCCGCCTGCCTCTGCCTCCCAAGTGCTGGGATTAAAGGCATGCGCCACCACCGCCCGGCTTTTTTATTTTGTTTTTTCGAGACAGGGATCAATTTATCTCTTAACAGGCACTTAGGCTGGCTCCATATCCTTGCTCTCATGAACATAAACTCTGTAAGGAGATGCTTCCAGATGCATTTTAAAAGCATTCAGGAGGTATGCAGGACAGATTTCTGTGAGCTTGAGGCTAGTTGGGTCTACACAGTGAGTTCTTAGTGATACAAGACTAGATAGTGAGCTCCTGTTTGAAAAGGAAGGAAAGGGTTAAGTACATATTCTCAAATCAAGCTGTCCACGTCTGATGTGCATCACTCACGAGCGGATTCCAGGGACTTCAGTGAGGAAGCAGTCCTAGGGTGGCAAGTGTGAAGGAAAGGTCCTGAAAGCCCAGAGATCACCAATGGGCAACCAGAACTCAGCTGCTGTGCACTAGCTTCAACATATGCAAAGACGTCAGAGCTGGGGCAGGAAAGCCCAGTGGCTGCTCACATCCAGAGGCCTACGGTCTTCTAGGAATGGCACTTCCATATCAAGCAGTGGGGAATGTGGATCACGAGGAGCAGTCAAAGTCAGGAGCCTTTGGAGCCGCTGGCTAGAGGGTTACTTAGTGTTACAATCTACTCTGGTAGATTCTCTGGTATATAGGCCGGCAGTCAGAGCCATATAAAAGAAAAGAGTGCTCTTTTGGCACTTGAGCACGTACAAAGGTCAGACCACCAACCAGGACAGAGTACAGAGAAGTATGCCTTTGTGGTGAGAGGCACACTTCTGTGCTAAATAAGCCACCTAAGCTAATACGTCACAACTCGTGAACAACAAGCAAGCAAAATACCTCTGCAGAGACAGATAGGACTAAACACAGTGTCTTGGCACATTTAATCCTGACAAGTATTTGCTTTAGAGTTCAGTGTAGAAATGTATCTAAAACTGAGTCACTCAAATCACTTTATCTAGTAAGTGGTAGAATGGGGATTTGAACTTGAAATTTCATCTTCACCTGCTCTGCCAGCAGTTCACACTTGTATGAGTGTGTGGGTCAGTGAAGGAGCTGGAGAAACAGGCTGATCCCTAAGTTCCCTTGCAGAGTGTGAATGAAGCTGGTGTGAATTAGGGCAGCTGGTGCTTAGAACACGCTTCCTGTCATCTCAGGCAGCTGCTACTGTTGGAGCTTGATTCTTCCTGAGATTTCAGGATTTAGAGAAAATGGAATGGAACTCTGTATGTCCATTCAGAGAGAGCCTTTGTAGGTGCATGTGACTTTGTGTCCAGTACTGCAGGGTTCCTTTATTCTGCAATCAGACTTGGTAAACAATGCTATTGGCTCCAACCTTCTTTCACTGAGTTCCCAGGCCTAGGAAGTAGCTTTCTTTGTGATTCTATTAGGAAGTTTGTGTTTATCTTCAGTCCTGCTCTCTCACCGGAAGGAGCCTCCCATCCACATCATGGGTGTGGCCACAGGCTGAAGCCCTTGTCTCTCTGACTGTGTCCCTGGTGTGGCCACAGGCTGAAGCCCTTGTCTCTGATTGTGTACCTGGTGTGGCCACAGGCTGAAGCCCTTGTCTCTCTGACTGTGTCCCTGGTGTCACCACAGGCTGAAGCCCTTAGCTCTCTGATTGTGTCCCTGGTGTGGCCACAGGCTGAAGCCCTTAGCTCTCTGACTGTGTCCCTGGTGTGACCACAGGCTGAAGCCCTTGTCTCTCTGACTGTGTCCCTGCGATAACAGCATGCTATTGCATGCCTAGTAACCCACAGAGCTCTGAGTGCTGTTCTGTACTCGGCAGAAGTGCATAGATCCTTCTTCCTACTCTTCCCTCCTTCTCACCGTACCCTCCCCTTCCTTCTTTCTCCAGTCTCTGGCTTTAAACTCAGAGTCTGCTACATTTGTCTCCCCGGCACTAGAATTTCAGGTGTGTAGCATCATGTCTGGTTGGAAACAGAACTTTTGGTGCTTTGTCTTGCAAAGCTTGTAGATTCCTTGCTCAGAATGTTGTTTTGCAACACATAAAACCCTTAGAATTCAAAAGCTCATTATCTTACAACACAGTCATGGAAATATTAAAATCTCCACCTTTTGTGGAGATATAGAAATATATGTACCTTTAGAAAATATGCTAAAACAGAAAGGCCTGTGACCAGTTCCTAAGTCATGATAGCACAATCTTTTTTTTTCAATGTTTATTTCATGTGTGTGGGTGTTTTGTCTGTACATATGTAAATGCTCCATGTGTGTGCTTAGTACCCACAAAGGCCAGAAGAGGGTGTCAGATCCCTTGAAACTGGAGTTATCAATGTATGTTAGCAACCGTGTAGGTGCTAGAACTGAATCCAAATTCAATGCAGGAACATTAAGAGCTCTTACTCACTGAGCCATATCTCCAAGCCCTGTACACACCGTTCTTCAAGCTTTCTACTGTAGCTGTGACGTTTTTCCCTCAGTGGCACACCCCACTGATGTTGGTGTCTTTATGTTTTGCTGCTTTATTTATCACTTGAGAAACATACTAAACTTTAATGGCATCCATGTAAAAGCAAAGCTTTGCCCATTTAAGTTCATAAGGCCACTGAGTTTTAGCTACTGATGTCTGCAAGGAGCCATGATGAGAGTCAAATGCCCTTGGACCGGCAGATTTAGGAGACACAGAGCTATCCCCAACTCCATGCTTCCATAGTCTCACCTTTAGAATAGGGATAACAATGTAGCTACTACTATCTGTTGTAGAAAAGGAAAATAACAATGATATGAGCTCAGGGCTTGATACTTGACGAATAGGCTTTTGTGTTATCACAATAAGTATTTTCTTATGTGTTTTTGTTACCTTATGAAGTGGTATTTTATTATCTTCCACTCATAGAAGAAAACGCAAAGGAGAAGAAATGTTAAACTTGCTCAAGTAATATCACATCAGGGGCTGTTTGACACCTGGTTCATTCTAGTTCAACTTCAATCTCTTGACCATATACTAAGCTGGGTCAATATATATAATTATTAATTATATATTATACATAGTTATATAATATATAGGTATATATTATATATCATATATATAATTATATTAAATTATACATATATATATAATTGAATTAAATGTCATCATTACTCCCCACAATGAGTAGACAACAGAATCAACAGAATCTATCCCTAGTTCATCACCCCTCCTGAGAAGATAGAGTTAGGAGTCAGAGTCTTGGAATTGTTACCTACTTGTTTAATAGAACGTTGAGTAAGCTCCGTCCAATCTAGTGCTTATAAGACCTCAATTGCAAAGATCTCACTGTTTCCAAAATGTAAACAGTGAGATCTTACAAACAAAAGACTCTTACAAGACAAAACCCAATCATATCAGTAGTACTTCAGGCAAAACTGTAGCTTTCATTCTAGATCCAGCCTCAGACTAGAGAGCCATAATCTTAATATTAAAAATAATAACAATGCTTATCACCAATTGAATGTTTATTATATGATGGGCTCTGGATTGGCCATTATACATGCATTGCTTCATTTCCACATCTTGATAGAACTACAAACAAAAGTTTTACACCCATGTTCAAGATGGAGAAAATTAAGGCTCAATGAAGTCAGATGACATTCATGAATACCCATCTAGTGAATATCAGGTTTGGAAGTCAACACTGGGCTAAATTTGATTTCAAAACAATTGTATTGCCACAGCCAATTAATTATTACATGATTCTTACTTATGCTTGCTTCCTCTTCTGTATAACTATAAGTAGATCAAAACAGTTCCAAGAAAATAAAGTTCAGAGAAGAGAGTAATCCTCTAGACGGATTAGTGTCTCTTCTTTCCTTGTTACTGATATGCGGGCACTGAGTGATCATTGACAATTGTTGTCTCTGTTCATCTTCATGTCCATTCTTAATACTTCACAGATGACCAGCAAAAAAGACCCAGTGTTTACAATTTCCAAGTGTCTGAGTAGGGAAGGAAAGCAAGACAAGAGGAAGATTCTGGGACAAATAGATAGGAAACTAAGAATCCTAAGTTTCTTTCAGATTCAACCTGAAGCTCTTGATCAAATACCATGCTAACTTATTAAGAAAACTATATCACTAAGGGACACCCAAAGAAAGAAACTCAACTGCCTGCCCTGGTAAGATACCTGTCTTAGTCAGGGTTTCTATTCCTGCACAAACATCATGACCAAGAAGCAAGTTGGGGAGAAAAGGGTTTATTCAGCTTACTTCCACCTGGCTGTTGATCACCAGAGGAAGTCAGGACTGGAACTCGAGCAGGTCAGGAAGCAGGAGCTGATGCAGAAGCCATGGAGAGATGTTCCTTACTGGCTTGCTTTTCCTGGCTTGCTCAGCCTGCTCTCTTATAAAGCCCAAGACCTCCAGCCCAGGGATGGCACCACCCACAAGGGGCCCTACCCCCTTGATCACTAGTTGAGAAAATGCCCCACAGCTGGACCTCATGGAGGCACTTCCCCAACTGAAACTCCCTTCTGTGATAACTCCAGCCTGTGTCAAGTTGACACACAAAACTAGCCAGTACAATACCCAAGCACACGCTTGGGTAACACTATGAGGAACAAATGTGATATGGAGAGTTGGGAAATGGAGTACCTAGTGGAAAGATGGACAAGAAAGCAAAGCTGAGGGATTCAAATACAATGAGGAAATGTTGGACCGAAGACTCAACAACAGTGAGTGCAGGTGAGATATGAGGCAGCCATGCAGTGGTCATGCTGTAGTTGGGCACTCTGTCAATGTCTGTGGTCTAAGTTGCCATCGAGGCCATACAGATGTCTCTGGTCTAGCCTGCACTCTGAGGCAGTAAGCTGAGCTGATTGATCCTGCTCCTCATCCACCATCACACTCTGGAGAACTATCTCTGCTCCTCACCTGTGCAACACAGTAGAGCAGACCCTGATAGTGTGGGTGGGAGATAAAGAAGGGAGGGTGGAGGGGCAGGTGAGCTGGTCCTGAGAGCATGAGCATAGGAGAGATGACCCCGCCCCCGGTCTGCTCTGGGTATCTTGGGAGATGTCCCACCTGGATGCCTGTGGCAGGTGAAAGAGCTGGCCCTGAGGTCATGAGAGCGGGAGAGCAGAAAAATGGGCCCTGTATCGTGCCTGGGCAGCACAGTGGAGCTGACCCCGATGGTAGGGCATGGGTGAGCTGGCCCCAGCACGTGAAAAGCATGAGACCTGTTAGCTGGGACAGTGAAGATGGCCCCTTCTGGTGGTGTGAGGGGTAGGAGAACTGGTCAGCTGACTAACTCGGCTACCTCCCAGGCTCAGGTCTATGGCTTTGAGTTGGGCAATCTCAACATCTACACTGCCTATGATCTGCTGGAGTTCATGAAAGGGCTGGCTCTGCAGACACAAAGCTGTAGGACCTCCATGACTCAGGGCAACAACACGATATCTAAGAGAAGTCCCAGTGAGGTTCCCATACTGATTGTGTAGCAGAAGCCAAAGGCCTAGAACCAGACCACTTACTCATTGCAATAAACAGTTGCAAATACAGATGTGTGGACAAAAGGGCATACTGTGGGACACAGTGTGACATGCTACAGCCTCCATGACAAGGTGTTTTGGGGGTTTTGTTTTTATTCTGTCTTATATTCTTCCTTCCTTCCTTCCTTCCTTCCCTCCCTCCCTCCCTCCCTCCCTCTTTCTTCCTTCCTTCCTTTCTTTCTTTCTTTCTTTCTTTCTTTCTTTCTTTCTTTCTTTCTTTCTTTCTTTCTTTCTTCCTTTCTCTCTTTCTTTCTTTCTTCCTTTCTCTCTTTCTTCCTTTCTTTCTTTTTGAGGGGGAGGTTGCTAGGGTGGAGGGCAGATACAAAGGGATCTAGAAATGAGTAGGACTGTGGTACATGATGAAGTTCACGAAGAATCAATATAAGTTATATATACGTGTACATGTACACATACATCTCTGGAATGGGACTAGAAAGATGCTGGAGTAGACAACAGAAGATGCTGTTGTCCAAAGAGTGCTGTTCTTTGGCTTTCTGTGAAGGATGAAAATATTCATTCATCAGACTTTTTGTTGATGTAACAAAGTTTCTGAGAATGATTTTAGTGAAGATAAAAGGAAAAAAAATTTTTGGTTTATGGTTCCAGAGATTTCAGTTTATCATGTCAGGGAAGGTATAGTGGGGAAGACCAGCTCATATCAGATTGACCAGGAAGAAAGAAAAGGGGGAGGAGGAGGGGGATAGGAGAAGGGGGCAAAAGGAGGAGTATAGGAAGAGGAAGAAGAGGAAAAAGAGGGAGAAGGAAAAGAAAAAGGAGGAGAGGGAGGAGGAAGAAATCAACCTGTACTATCAGACTTTCTCTTTTTTTCTCAATCTGAGTCTCTAGACTAAGACATGGTATCATCCATATGAAGATGGTCTTGACTCTTTCATCAGTTTGAACTGGAACCACCCAGTGTACGCCTTGCTAATCTCATAGGTGCATCTTAATCTAATCAAGTTGGTCTGCAAGACAATGAACACTGAGGAGGAACCTGGGAACCTCAGAAATTATTTGAGCTGCAATCGTCAGAAAAGCAAACCACCAAAGGGTTGTTATGAAAGTGAAGTAAGAGACTCTACACACACATGCCAGCTTAGAGAACACGACATTCAATACTTTAAATTTTTATTCAGAGGTAATTGTTCCCAGCTATGGGTTTAAGAAAGTACCACTTTGATTGACTTTGATTGAGACATGAGTGAGACATGAGTGTGATAGTTTTTGCTCTAATTTTTTTGCTAGCAATACCATGAGAAAGACCAGGATATTATTTCTCTCTCTCTCTCTCTCTCTCTCTCTCTCTCTCTCTCTCTCTCTCTCTCTCTCTCTCTCTTTTCTCTCTCTCTTTCATCTGTGTGTATGTGTAACCTATTAGATATAATTTAATATAATGTTTTAAGAAAGAAAATCAACTATTCCTTAGTAAATGTGGCTTGTTTAGTAGAAAGGATTTTTTTACTCTAGAAGAACACAGAGCATAAAATAATAATTAATGAGGTACATGGTGGTAATAAAAATCTGAGAACTCCTGGATTTAGGTGATATATTAGTTTGCATAATAATTATTTTGCATATCATATAATTCTCCCCATACTTGTCAATTAAAAAATAATGTATTTACATCTGCCTGCCATATTTCCTTTTACCTTCATGTTTTTTTGTTTTTTTATTTACTTTTAAATTTTTATTTTTTTATTTTTTGCTTGTTTGTCTTTGTCTCATGGAATCTGCCTTCATGAGTATGAATCTATCCATTGGAGAATGAATAACTAAGTAGTGGCTACAACAGTGAAGGTAGCAACCTCCTCTCTGTCAGGAGCCCTCTGTTCCTGGGCAGGGCTGGGCTCTGAGTGAGCCCATCTTCTATCTGTCATTAAATGTTTAAGGATCATGTAAGCTCACAGTGCCATGGCCATGTCATGGCTATGTGACAGAGCTTAATGGCCCTCCTCTCTAGTGTCAAGCTCTTCCAGTTTTTCTGATCTCAAGTGGTGTTCCTTGAGCCCTGCAGCTGGTAATATGGTGTCCTACTAAAGGCTGAGCACACAGCTATAACCTATTTTCAGTACCTTAGCATCTATGATTTCCTGTGTTGACTACCATTCACTCAAAAGAAAAGCTTCTGTGATTATGGCTGAAGACAGCACTAGTTTTGGGGTCTAAACAAAATTAGTAGGAGTCAGTTTGACAACATGTCTATTCACTACTACAAAAATACTCATGCCTCTGATTCTCCAGTTCTGAGCCTTTGACTAGGTCTACAGTATTGAACATGAACTCCCTCTTGAGGAATGAGCTTCAGATCCAATCAGAAATTAGCTGGTTACTCTCACAACAGTTGTGCCCCTCTTGTGTTACAGTACACACACTTTGCCTAACAAGTTGTTATTATAGCATTCAAGGTTCAGAACTGAGAAAGACCATTGATGATTTTTTCCCCTAGCTGCCTACAAAGCAGCTTCCCTCATGATGAAGGATGCTTTCAGCTCATTCACAGTGTAGTTTCTCTCTGTTTGGCAACCAAGGAATGGTGCCTTTAGCAATAAGTTCTTACCATCCTGTTCTTGTAGGCAACCAAGGCCAATACAAGGACCTCAACATAAAAGCTTATTCTGAACCTCGTGGACGGAAAAATAGGAAGTACAGTTCAACTCAGGCATAAGTGAGCATTTCCTGGATATGACTCTGGTAGAACAGAAAATAAGAACAAAAAGTGAAAATGGCATCTTATAAAAGTAAAATATGTCTACACAGCAAAGGAAACTGTCAATCAAATGAAGCATCAGTCCATAGAAAGGGAAAATCTTTGTTATCTATACCTCTGTCAGAGGATTAGATGTCTAGAACATACAGAGAACTGAAAACAAACAGATCAGGAAAACAAAATACCAATTAAAAATATGCTAGAGAACTGAAAAAAGTCTTAAGGAAACAAATAAAAATGCCCAGTAGACACTTCAGAAATGGTTTAACATCCTTCACCATCAGAAATGAGATTCTACTTCACTCAAGTCAAAATGGCTTTCATCAAGAATACAAATGTCAACAAATGCTGGAATGGAGGTAGAGAAACAGAGCTCTTTTGTTAGTGGGAGTATAAATTAATGCAGCCTCATATGGAAATCAGTCTGAAAGCTTCTCAAAGAACAAAAGGCAGAGCTGCTATATGACCCAATTATACTACTCTTGGGTATATATCCAAGGGTTTCATATCCTGCCACAGAGATAATTGCATACCCGCATTCATTGCTCCTCTATTCACAGTAGCTAAAAAAACGGAAGCAGCTTAGATGTCAATCTACCAGTGAGCAAGTAGTGAAAATGAGGCATATAAACACAGTGAAATTCTATTCATCACTAAAGAAAACTGAAAATTATGAAACTTGCAGGAAGATGGATGGAACTAGAAATATTATACTGAACTAAGTAACCCACTCCCAGAGAGTGGAGCAACACATGCTTTCTCTCATATGTAGACTATGGTTTCAAATTCTTAGTTTGTTTGATTAGCTTGGAATACTTGTAGAGACTTGAAAGTGAGAAGAGGGTTGATGAGCTGGAGCAGCAGACCACATGTGATGGAAAAATAGGGAGAAAAAGCTGAAGGCAACAAGATTTTAAAAGATAAATGTGTGGGAGAAAAGGAGGCCTGGGGGATCATTCAAACTAAGAATGTGTGGTGAGTTAGGAGAAAACCTACTACTTTATAGGCTAATTTAAAATCATAATTTAAAAGGAGTTTGAGCAGAGAGGCACCATGTGTGGGTGGATAGAGCCAAACTCAGGAGCCATGGGTTGATTTAATTAAACATCAGCAAAAAGTACTTTTAATGTCCTAAACATTCTTAATATAATCTTAACGGGTATACTTATTTTATTATTAAAATGGAAATTTTGAGATAAAAAACCTGAAGTGTAAAAAACAAAAGGGAGAAGAAAATGTTTTGTGTTAAACTATGGGATATTTCCCTAGGAACCACTAACTAGGAAGTCTCCAGAAGCTCACAAAACTATACTTTTGTAAAAACAACACATATTTTTATAGTGTCTGAGGTCAGAAGTCTGCATAAAAGTCTTTAATGAGGTCCTAAATCAATGTGAGCAGAATCTGGATTTCACCTGGGGGTTTAGCAGGTAAAAGTATGCTCTAAACTCTCAGAGTTGGTGATAGACTTCAGTCTCTTGGGCTGACTGTCTTAATTCTTTTAGCTGGTTCTTAGACAAAGGGTAACATCACTTTCTTGCCATGTTGGTATCTCCAGTATAGTGGCTTGGTTTATCAGAGTGGTAGATTATATATAATACAGAATAGATTCAGAATCAAGTGTCTACTGATGAAACAGAACTTATCATCTGTGGTGGTTTGAGTAGGTTTAGCCCCCATAGACTCATATGTTTGAATGCTTAGTCCACATGGAGTGGCATTATTAGGAGGTATGGCCTTGTTGAAGGAAATGTGTCATTGTTGAGGCAGACTTTGAGGTCTCATATGTTCAAGCTACACTAAGTATGGTGCACAGTCTCTTACTGCCTGTGGATCAAGATGTAGAACTCTCAGCTCTTTGCCTGCATGCTGCCATGTTTACCTCCATGGTTATAATGTACTAAACTTCTGAAAATGTAAGTCAACCCCAATGAAATGTTTTCTTTTTAAGAGTTGCTGTGGTCATGGTGTCTCTTCATAGCAATAAAACCCCAGCTAAGACAGCCATCATTTCAAGTCTAATGCCAGAAGTGACACCCTTTCAATATTGTTACAGTCTATTGATTAGACACAAGTTGATGAAGGATAAAAGATCATACAAGGCTCTAAAGATCAGAGATATTATCCAAGACCCCTTCTTTACCAAAGCATGAACAGCTGGAGATGGTTAGAACAGCAGCCATCCAGATAACCTTGAGCCAAACTTTATTCTTTTTTTTTGCTCAGTCCTTCATATGCCTCAGGTTCTCTATCACTGGATGATAATGCAACTATGCTTCTTGTCCCTTCCACCTACTTCATGAGAATGGAGGCTATTTGTCTGCTTTTGTACACTTTGAGATGTAGCACATTAAAAACTTCCAGAATGGTCCATCCAATGTTTTTCTCAGACTGCTGGTTAAATGCAAATACCCAGGCCATTTTGGTAAGTGCACGTAAAGATAGCAGAGTTTCAGTCAAGCAGTCTGAATGACTGTGGATATGGAACTTCCATTACTGCCATTCCTGCCACCCCCTGAGCTTGTGTGTGCAACGTGCTCTTCTACTGCTTTAAGACCTAAGATTTTAGGGACAGTTAGAGTAGCCAGAATTCTCTTAGAAAAGACAAAATAGTACCTGGCTCATAAATGTCACTCAGCAAACAGTATACTACCTCCATTAACATCACCATCATCCTAACTAAGTGTTTTATCCATGCTAAGAACTTAGTGGATTCTCTTTAACCCTCCCAGCAACTCTGATGACAATAATAGCTTTGTTTTATGGACAAGGGAACCAAGAGGTTAAATGACTTAGTCAAGGTCACAGGGCAAGACCTAGAGTGATCATTTAACTTTGGAATTGGCTGATTCTGCCACTTACAGGAACCACACTTAACACTCTCAGTATTGTTGGCTAAACTTGGATTCAGTCACTATGGGGAAAAAAGTAGGGGAAGAATGTCTTCATCGTCAAGCCTGGCATCTCGATTATTTTCCTGTCAGATTACAAATTCTTACTCACACTGTGTTGTACAGTTCAAAGAAAGTGTTTCACATCAAGAAATGTCATGGTTGCTGAAATAATTTTGTCACATCCTCTTGAAAGTTGCCTCTTTGCCAGTCCAGAGGTTTCACTTAGATTCAAATTGAATAATGCCCCTTTGAAAAGCGTTAGAAAAAGGGTGCCTCGTTTTTTCAAAAGTCCCAACATCTAAACAAAGCATTCATTGTCTCCATCTTAAAAGACAGAAATTGGGAAGACTCTGAAGATGCAATTTAGGATGTGCAGGTATCTTACTTTCTGGTAATTTAAGGCTGTTTCTGAGGCTGTTAATTTGTTTTTGTGGTTTGAAGACCCTTTATCCAAGGCAGGGCAGTTGAATTGAATGTACAGTAATTCTGTAAGCTAGGTGTCTACAGAATTCTCAGTTTTAGCACAACATTCCATAGGTTGTGTTGGGAAAGCGTTTATCCTCACTTTCATTGCTTGACATAGGCTTCAGTTTTAGAAGAAATGGATATTCTTTCATGGGGAGTCATTGAAAGTTCTTTGACTTTTATTGAATGTAGAGAACATGTTTCTGCTCAGATCTCCTTGTTTAGTTATTTAGTCCACAAACAGAGTCTACTTAGGATTTTCCAGGGAGTGTACAGGACAGGGATCCCTCAGCTACCTTCTTTTTCTTTCCTAAAATTGGGGAATTGAACATTGAGTAAGTATGTGCCATCATGGGAACAGCAAACAGGAAGATAAATAGCCATGGATGTGAATCCCTCCTTAAATTTCTAGGATGTAAACTGAGGAAAGCTACTGAGTTTTGTAGTATCTGTGTTCTTCTCATCTGGAGGACAAATACAGTCACACCAATCTTGTGTTCTTTGAAGACTAAAAAGAAGACATAGAACAACATCCAATCACAGAGAGTATTCAACAATTCAGGGGTGTTATTAACATGAAGCATTTGTATACCATTGATTTGGACCCATTGATAGACAAGCTAATGGGGTAGGTTGGGTTTTGCACTTTCTTTGTGTCAAGGTCATCAGAAAGATGCAGAGACAAGGATGTAAACTCAAGCTCTTGGGAGGAAAATGATGGGAATGGCAGCAGCCTACTAGAGAGGGGGAATCCAGTGGGTCAGATCTCAGACAATACCTCACAGTGGTTAGTGGCAGGCCATTACTCCTCCCAGTTGGCACCCAGGGTCTTGGGCTTTCATTCTTCAGCATTTGACATCAATTAGTCAAAGAAATGGGAAAGCCAAAGGTCTGTGAAGAGCCTCACCTCTTGAAATTGACCACAGTTCAGTCCCTTTAAGTTACAAAAAATCAGGAATAGCTTTGCATGGAATAGGAAAAATATGAGGACATCTAGGTGAAGCATGGGCTGGGCATCTGAAGAACATTAGTCTTGACTTAGTCTCAGAAGGATGTTTTGATGGCTCAGAAATTCAAGAAATCTGGAGAATTTATTCCTGAAAATGATGTTTAGGAAGAAGCATTTAGGGTATAGTTTTAGGGGGTCTGAATTATTTAATGTGGAATCTCTGCCCACTTGTAGATTTATTTATTTGTCAGTATTAAGGATCAAACCCAGAGCCTCATGCATGCTAGGTGAGTGTTTTAGGAAGTAAGTTACACTCACAGTTCATATTTTAGAACCTATGTGTCTGAGTCAGTTTCCTGGAGGTGTAATTGAAAAACCAGTTTGGTAGAGCATAGATTCTGAAGGTTTATTTGCCTTATGATTCTGGAGTTCGGAAATTCAGAGTAGTGGCTTCTATGTTGAGTCCTAATGTGGCTGATGGACATGCAAGCATGTAGGAGACAGACAAAAGAATCAGAAACATGGCCTGTTATCAGCAAACCAGTCCCATGATAATTCTCACTTGCCCTTTTTCTTAGACCCCTCAGAATTTGAGTACCACATAAGGATCCCACCACCTGCTATGACCACAATGGAAACCTAATTCTAAGTTCCATTTTTAGAGGGGCCACTCAAACAATAGCACTATACCACTTTGGCTAATTTATTTAGATTTGGCTTTTCTTATATATGAAATATCAATACAATTTTTAGAAGTTTGTTCATAGGTGGAGATGTCTCCATGTTCACTGATTTACTTGATGAACATGTGTAGAGATTTTACTCTATGTCAGACTCAGGGATGTAGTGAGTCAGACACATGCCCTGCCTTCTAAGACCTTGGTAAGATACAGAGGGAGAGATGGATAGACCATGTCCTACCTTTACATTTGCTCACACTTTCCCCTCTCTATGCCTCGATTGTGTCTTCTTAGCTTCCTTCCACACTACTTCATTCCTACTTCATCTGTACATTTCTGGTTTGTATCCTCCCATCCCTACCACATACATAGCTAGTTTTGTGTAAACAGAAGAACATCCAACCTCTGTACTGTAAAGTGCCTGCCTTCTCCTGAAGCTGCCTAAGCTCTCTTCTGGAAGTTACATAGTCTATGAGGTTCTGAGGGGAATTCAATTATACTCATACCCTTATCTATGAAGATAACTAAAAATTATCCAGAAGGTGGTGAATGTGGGGTACAGATAGTAATCCTGGGAGAGCAGCCCTGGGAAATGGCAAATCAAGTTTACGTTACAATAACATTAGCAGTGGGGAGTGGAGGATCTGGGTAACAGAGGTATAGAGGTGAATTGCCTGCTATTTTGCAGATAAGCTGAGTTCCAAGAGTTCCAAGAGCATTCGACTAAAGCCAGATATTCTCTGGGTGGGGCCAGCTGCACAAACTTAGACCTTGTTCCCCTTTTGCATATACTTTAGAGGTGATTCTCATTGATAGTTTAGGACAGATCTGGGCTTCCCCAGTGACCCAGCCCCTATGCATTTCTTATTGCTTCTTTCATCTCCTCTTACTCTAATTATGACACCTATTATCTGGAATGCAATTTCATATTTTTCACCCCAGATTTTTGGGTTATGGTTAGATTTTGGTTGGGGAAAAAATCCAGAAAGCTGGAATCAGGCTACTTTGGCTAGAACTATTGAACCATTATTGGGAAATTGAGGATAGTTCCTGCAGATGGAGAGGTGAACTCTGCCAACTTGTATAAAGCAGCATGTCTTAGACTTGAATAGTATAATCTGGAAGTACCAGGCATTTGAAGAGTCCAGTATAAGTTGTTAGAGACAACTGATGAGAAAAACTTTTAAAGACTTGAAGTTGGCTCTGCCTTTAGCACTTTGCTGTTAGGGCACATGAGCTACTGTTAGGGCACATGAACATGGCTCTTTTCTGCACAGTGAACCTCTTCAACTATGCCCTACATCTTTGCAGGACTTCTTTGAGTAACAGATGAGATGGATGATGTGGAAACCCTAAGAGATTTTAGAAGAAACAAACACCATTGTCCTTGTGTATTGTAGTCTAATTTTTCTTAGAGAGACATGGACTACAGTGTTTTCACCCTAGATAGAACACCAGTGGCAGATAAGGGAATAAAAGTCTTAAGTCCAGTGTGGTGAAGCAGTCAGTACTGTATTAAGATTTTATGTGTAGCAGCATGGGCGAAAATATAGGAGAAGCATGTTGATTCTCAGGCAGCTATATCATCAAAACAACAAGCAACCCCCCAAACAAAACAAATTCCATCACAAAGGGGAGATGAGTTACAAAAGCTGGGCCCCTCTGTGCAGCTTGTAGTCAGCTTCTGAGAAAAGTTTCCTCTGTTCAACCATTGAATATTATACATATAATTTTAGGAAGGTTACCTATGCTCCTATAAATTCCATGAGTTTTCTGGGGCTCCTAAGTTTCACAAGCTTAAGTCTTACACATTTTCTGCTTTCTTCTAGGAAAGAATGTTTTCTATTTAGAGGGAAAAGCTCAGAAGTATTCCATCTCTTCTTTCTGTCCTGACACATTTTGTCCCATCTTTTATGATAGATACAGACTTCTGAAGTTGTTTTCATTCATGGTCGAGTTGCTACTAAGCCACAGTAACAGTCATTTATTCTTAGCTTGAGCAGTTATGAGCCTCCAAAGAAACCATTGCCCATTACAAATATGAATTTTTCCTCTGTGACTAAGGTTGACAGCATAATACTTTGAGCAAAATCACAAATGTCTAGAATCCAATTCAATACATCCTCTTTAAGAAAACAATAGTAATAGCCTTTTCCCTGGCACCTATAACCTCACCAACCTAGCCCTGGATTATGGTACCAAACATTGATATTCTCCTATGAATCAGGTCACAAATGCAGTTGGAAAGCAGTTGGTAACATCCATGCCTCACTTGAACCAGTGAGAACATCGTATTTGGCAACATCTGCAGCAGAGTACGACTATTGTTGAAGTTTTTCACCAGCGACCTGTATAGTACTTTACTGTATAGTACTTTCCTGTAACCTATGAAAGTTAGCCAGTAGGGTAAGAGCTTCTAGCACTGTTCCAGTTTGATTTCTTCTTGTCTTGTAGCCAAATAGTTTAGTCTCTTTAACATCTAGTTCTGACATGCAAACAATAACAGTAACAATAGTCTTTACTATTTATGAGGCTTCGAGAGCTTCCATGGCCAACTCCTCATAGGCTGGTACTGGGTCTTGGGAGTGCTTTTCCCAAACATGTCATGTAAGGTATCTTCATTCATACTCTATATATGCTATTTGTATCATTCTTCCAAGTGCTTCTCCTGGCTCATGAAATGCCCAAGGGACTCCAAACTTACAAGACACTAAATAAACAAACCTTTTCACACAGAATCTCTGAAGGTTAACTAATATCTATTTCAAGCAAGTGCCAATTGGTCTTTAGCAGCTAAGGGAGTACTTTAAAATGTTAGAAAGGTCCAACAGAGTGGGAGAAGAGCTCATTTTCCACATCAGTTATCGATCGCTCCGCTGGGATAGGAGTGTTGCCTGTAAGGGTGAGAATAAGCAATGCTGCCTTCCTCCACAGTTTGGATCTTTCCCATGAACCATCCATGCTCCCAATTTTGGCACTGGTTCTCACTTCCCTGCCCTGGTGAGCACATCCAGACTGGCTTGTAGTATTTGGCCTGACCAAAGCTTACAGGTTAGCAAGGCTACCTTCTCAAATGTTGTGTCCACTACTGGAGCTGGGTCCCCAGTTTTCATGGGTTCTGGGGTAGCCCATTATTTCTCCATGGCTATGCATGGCTACTTGAAGGGTCCCAGGCTGGCTGAACAATCTCTTTCCCATAAACTTTCTTGCAGGGTAGAGTATGCACAGTATGCTTTGGGAGGCTAATTTCCCTCTTCTATGACAATATTAGTATTTTGTTTTACCTATGCTGTGGCCATTCACTAGTTTTTCAGCCTCTTGATGGATTGTTGTATGACTCTATGGCCTCCTAGAGGTTGTCTACCACAGTAGTTGGCTTTCTGCCAACTTCTTTTTCTGTAGGAACTTTAGTTCAACACAAATCATGACACACACATTTGCTTATGAGAGATCAATTTCATCTGATTTCTTGTTCCTCTCATGCTCTTGGATGCTTTAAGACCTTACAGACCTAATTTATATGCTGTCTAATATTAAATCCCATCATGGTGCTTAGCAAAGTGGCTAGAGCTCTATATACCAGCTCTGAGGTCCTGGCTGAATGAACCACATTTAATTCCCCTGTGAACAAAACCCTATTAGAGCCAATGAACTTGACATCACACATGGCTTTCCATATGTCCCATTCATTTAGTGACTCCCGATTTTCTGTTGCTTTTAGTTTCTGCATTTATGAAGACCTCAGTCAGCAATAACTTACTGTCCCATAAAAGCCAATCCAGCAGGAGATTTGTTTTCTTCACATTGTCTTAAATTATACAACCCATGTCTCAAAGAGGGGTGGGTAGTTTTAGTACTCTAGTTTCTCTTCTTTCAGGGCACTTACACCAATCACATCTGCCTTCTCTGTATGTCCCACAGCCTCCTAAGCCAGTCTGTGTAGTACTATTTAATTCCTCATTTAAAAGTTTTTCTCAGTTTAAGCAGTTCAGAGGCAAAACATTCCCTATCAGAGATTGTTTTCTTTCACTGTATCTTTTACTAGTCATGTGTATAAGGGGTGCTTTGCCATTTCCTTCTCACTTGCTGCCTGCCACTGCCTAAACACTCTCCCCTCATATTCCAAGTCTTTGTATCCCAGGAAGGGCTTTTTGCCATAGGTCTAACCTTTAGTCTCTGCCCTTATGTACCATCAGATTGAAGAAATGGCTGGACAACATCTTCATCTCATCTTTTCTCCATATTTTTTCCTACCAAATAAGAGACTATTGTGGATGATATCCATATATATTTTATTATCATTATAATTCCTCAACATGGTATGGAAGTACTTTCTTGGAAGATAGCTCAGTTTTCAGTCTTATTTCCCACAGCAAAAGCCATAAAACTGCCGGCACTACCTGCCTAGGATCCCATCTCATATATGCTGTTCTCAGGGCTCACTGGTGTCAGAAGTATCCGCATACTCTGGCTCACCCCACTGATTAAGGAGGCACACAGAGGATAAAAAGTAGTCTACCCACAAACAACTCATCTTTGGTTATGCTTTTTATAATACTCATGCGACTATCACTAAATCAAGGGGCTTCACTACTTCATTGAGTATGGAGGAAAGGTAGTTTGACTTGAGTGTTAACTGTCCTTTTGACTATATGTAGATTCATCTGGGAGCCAGGCCTCTGGGTGTGCCCGATTATCTTGGGTAAACTAGTCAGTGTGGAAAGACCATCTTAAGTGTGGGCAGAACATTCTCTGGGCAGGAGATCCTTGACTTCATGAGGTGGAGAAAGATCACCAGCAGGCATACATTTGTTGCTCTCTTCTTCACACTGATGTAATATCAAGAGCTATTTTAAGCCTTGGCTGGTGACTTCCCTACCATTATAGGTTATAGCCTGGAACTGTGAGATAAATAAACCCTTACCTCCTTATGCTCAGAGGCAAAGAATTAACTAATACAGAATATTACAATAAACAGATCCTCACTCCATCTCTTCTTTCAGACACCTCTTGAACCCTACTTTGCTTCCTCTTGGCTAATTAGTTTTCAGGCCTTGCTGTGGCTATGGCAAATAGCATACAGTACCTGTCCCATTTTCTGACTCTTTGCCTTTCTGCTTCCAACACCTGCAGTGTATGTGAGGTGGGATGGGTTAACACTCATGGCCCTAATTTTAAGCAATGGAAGATGAGAACTTATTGTCTATAACCAGACTATATTGAGTTTATTTTATTGGATTCTATTCCCAATGCCCTACTCCACCCATATCCCTTCCAACTCTCCAACACCAGGTAGGAGAGAAATAACAATAGAAGAGAAAGAGGGGTGCCAATCTCATTAGACTACTTCCTAATGATTATGAGTGTCCAGTTTTTTGAGACAAGTCCAATCTTCATTAGGATATCTCCAACCAGCTACCCACTGGCATCCATCAGCAGAGAGAACAACAACTGCCACAGCATCTAGGGGCTGTGACATTTTATACCCTCTGGAGAGTACCCCAGAACTGCAAATGTGAACAATCTTCAGCTGGCAAAATCACACCTCCAACTGCCATAGCACAAGACAAATCATAGCTGCTGTGGAGAATTGAAGCAGCCCTGCATCCCACACCTGGGATTAAAACAAAAACATACTCTTATATTATATTTGTATTTTAAGAGAAACCAAAATTCTCATTTCTGATTAGGAGCTGCCTTTAACTTGCTCTGCCCTCTGATGTCACCCACTCCTTTGCATCTTACTGTATTATTTTACTATTTGTGTCTAGTCATACTCTCCATCTTCTCTCATTGGAGTGGAGCTCCTTGAGAGTGCCAATTCTTGATTGTTGCCATAATGACCAACATCCACCATAGTGCCCACGGCAGTGTAGGTTTTCAGCAGTCTTTCTGGGCATTATGGAAGCCCATGACTGAAGGAAGTGTCTTAGGGTTTTGATAATAAGATGCTTTCTATATACTATAACAGCCCCATCATTGCTTATGGGAAGAGATGTCCAAAGAAACAAAAAAGATGGCTTCATTAGCACCACAAAAATTTCTCAAAACCATTGAATATCCACTGATGACCCAACTCTGTGTGTGGCTTCATGATGTTCTTTAAAGAGAGACTACTAGCATTTCTAGTGAAGCCAGCAGCAAAGTGCGTGGTTCTAGCTCCCACTGCTCACTCTGGAACAGGCTCTTCAGGCTTCTCCCATTCTCTCCTGTCATGTGCTGGGTCCTTTGAGTCACCTGAAGGAGAGTGCCACTCTGGAGGACAGCTTTATATACCTTTTTTTGGGGGGAGGGTCTTTTTCCCTCAAGAATTTGTTGCCTAACCCTAGGTATATGGCTATATAAAATATACACCTAAATTCAATATTTTATAAAAAAAATAAAGCTACTTAGAAGTAATTCCTTGATATACATGCAATCTTTTCATTTATTACAAATAAAAAGCAAATTTGCATATCAATGAGAAGAATGTGCTTGCTTCGTTTTGTATAAAGAACTAAATTTTGGCTGAATATTTGATATTATGGGATATAGACTTTTTAAAAATGATTTTGATAGTTGATACATTGTTTGGATTTCTAACTGTCAATGGTATGGACATAATGACATAGTATATAAAGGCTGTAGTAGTTTAAACTTATTTTAGAAATTATTGCAAATTCTTTTCTAACCTCAAGCTAAAATTCACTTAGTGATTTAAAAAGTGAAGCCAAAGTGATCTACTTAAATAGAAATCTTTAAAATTAAATACTCTAACAAAATACAACCCAAAGATATACTAATTTGATACTTTTATGCTGATGAATGGTGATAGAAAAATATTAAAAGCTTTGTTTTCCATAATTAGAGCATTGTGTTTCTGTAAGAGCAGAAAACTGTATGTACCATAAAAACCCTGCAATTGATAGCATATAAAAGTCTCAAATGTGAGCAGATGTGTGTAGGGTAGCATTCAGCTGCACACAGTGCCAAGTGCACAGGCTGTGTGTTCAGAGCAAAACTGCAGTGGATGAATGCTGCTGCAAACATTTTAGCATCATTGAGCACTTGATTTTTGAATTAAGTTACCATTTTTGCTTTTTAAAAGATCCTTGTACTGTTGTCTCTTTTTTCATGACCCCCATTTAGTTCTGTCACCCCATATGGGCTTGTGGCTCCACCTTAGAGCAAGTCCACTGATTACAATCTTTGTCCTGATCCTCTTTTCCAGAACTTTACACACACCATAGCCTGTGTGCACATACTTTGTCTGCTACTTCTTGAGCTTGGAGAAAAACAATGAGGGGGCCATCCTTTGAGAAGACAATTATGGAATACCCTGTAAGGTCAATAGGAAACACAAACTCCCCACATCACTCAGAGAGCTTGAGAGGCTAAGTGAGATCGTGTGGAAAGTTACTTTTCTTTACTTCACTTAAAAAATAATCCTCTCACTTCTTCTTTACTCCTGGGAGACTGAAAACTGTCTTCACATTTCTCATTATCAAGTCTTAATGAGAATTCTAATTAGGGCTACTGCACACTTGGGTGGTAGTTTTCTAAATGTAGCTCTGGAGTTTTACCCACCAGGTTGCCAGTCTTTAGCACCCTGGCCAAAGATGCCCACTATAATAATAATGATAAAACTATGATTTATTGAAAGGCTATTATGTGCCAGGAAATTTGCATACATTAGCAATGGTCGCCACACACATACAAAAAGTATCATATGAGATGGCAACTATTAATCCTAACTTTAGAAAGAAAAAGAGCTTCAGAGTGCAAGCTAAGCAATGGGGACTGCAAGAGCCAGGATGCTACTCAAGTATGTTCTTTGATAGAGAATGTTCCTTGTCTAATCACCACAAGTCTTGGGGAGAAGGGAAAATAAGACAATGGCATTGGTTCCTGCTTCCAAAGTGGCCACTGATTGCAATCAGAATATTTGAGATGAGTAACTATGTTTCAGCTTTGGTCATTGGTTCTTCTGAGAATCATGTCATGGTTTAGGGAACCCCAGGAGACTCAGATACCCAATTAGAAGGTCAGTAATAGCAGATCCAAGAATAGACTGATTGCTTATTCATTATTCATGTTATTCCCAGCTTTTCCCATCCATCACACAAAAGACTGTCAGCAATTACCATGACATTCTTTCCAGAAAGGAGTTCTTGGCTCAGATAATCACCTCATCTGGATCTTAACAGTCTCAAAGTATAGTCTCCTGATGTGACATCAAAATTCTTCTGTCTCAGGGGTATCAAGTACATCCCCACCTTATACCTTAGGGGCAAAGCAAAAGACCTGGCTTTTGCAAATGAAGGCTCAATCCCTTCTATGCTTGCCAAATTCCAATCTTGCTTAGTAGGTGTATACAAAGGCAATGTGGTCTTAAAAGAACTGTTGATTAGAACAGGGTTAGGAGGATCAGCCTGGAGGAGTGCAGACTGAGCATCTGGGGTTCTTATCCTCCTCATCTAGCAAGGGATTCGTCTCCACTTCTTTCTGTCTTTCTCCTTTCTCCTCTCCTCATCCACTTCAGGCTATTCATTAATTTAATAACTCCCCCACACTGTATTCTTGGCCTTCCCAGACAGAGAATGCCTTCTGTAAGTGCTGTCTCCACACTCCCTCATTGCCTGCCCTCTCTTTTCTCCTTATTTCTCCTTCTGCCTGTCTTTCTCCTCCAAAATATGTTTCTTCTTCATCCCTCTCCCAGTTCATTTCCCTAATCTCCATGCATGTGCCCCTACATACTTATGAATATGTGTGTGGGAACACCCCCCAACACACACACTTTCACTTTCTGCTGGGTTTTTGTTTTAGTCTTCAAGTACTTCTTGCCTTTAAAACCTGCCTCTGTGTGTGTGTGAACTGGGCTGCCTCATCTGAGCTCAGTGAGAAAGGATGCACTTAGTCCTGCTGCAATTTGATGTACCAGGGTGGGTTGGTACATGAGGCCTCTCCTTCTCCTAGGAAAGGGGACAGGGAATATGGAAGGGGATGCGACGATGGGACTGGGAGGAGAGTAGAGAGGGAGGCTGCAACCAGGCTGTAAAGTAAATAAATAAATTAATTAATGGGGGGGGACTGCCCTCTTCCAAACCAAATGATTTTGTTTTGACTTTCTTTCTTGTCTTTCCATTTTAGAAACCCTGTCTTTCTTCTTTATCTCTCAATTCCTTTCTTCATTATGTCTCTTTCATACACGAAGAAAAAATGTGATTATGTCTCTAGGTCACTTCACATTAGACCATCCACCACCATCTTCCATCCTCCCATTTAATTCAGAAGTCAGAGGTAAACTCTTCTATGATGCTACAAGTGGCTTCAATTTCCATCTCCTTTTCACATCCAGTCTATTTCCAGTTCTCAAACATTAATCCCATCTCCCTATCTTCACTGCTAACTTATTTTTCAAAAATATTAGTACATGAGATTGGTTGTCTATAGGTCTGGATAAAAATATGAAAATGGACAGTGTGAGATGATCCCAGCCATCTGACAAGAGATGGTCTCTGTCTTTGTTGAAGTTTGCATAATATGAAGCCTAGGTTGTTGCTGAAATCTAAAAAAGTCTTTAAAAGTTCTTTTACATCAAGTTGACACAAGCTACAGTTATTTGAGAAGAGGGAACTTCAATTGAGAAAACAGCCCCACCAGATTGGCCTGTGGGCAAGCCTGTGGTGTATTGTCTTGATTGATGTGGGATGGTCCATCTCACTGACAGTGGTGCCATTCCTGGGCAGGTGGCTCTGGATGGAATACGAAAGCAGGTTCTGCAAGCTTTAGGAGCAAGCATGTAAGCAGTGTTCCTCCATGGCCTCTGTGTTAGCTCTTGCCTTCAGATACCTGTCCTGCTTGAGTTCCTGTCATAACTTCCTTTGATTCTTGATTGTAATGTACCACTGCAGGCTAATGTAAACTCTTTCCTCTGCAAGTTACTTTTGTTCATGGTGTTTATCACAGTAATATAAATTCTATGCTAGATTACCTCTCTGTGGTAGAGCCAAAGACATGGCTACAGTTGGGCCCCAAAGGCCCATCTAGCCTTGTCAAATCATTCAGCCACAGATTCAGTGAGAGATCCTGTTTCAAAAGATAAGGTGGCAAGTGATCAAGTAAGACACCAGACTTCTACTTTGAACTCCACTCACATGTGCACATACAAACATGCATAGCTACAATACATGCACACGCACAAAACTCCAACTCTAAAATTGCTATCAGTACATAAATGGCCTACCAAGAAGTCTATACCCATTTAGAAAGTTTTGTAGGAATTAAGAGGATTAGACTCCTCTGTCATCTCCATCTTCATTCCCCCATGGAGGACATAGTCCTTTTTAGCTGGATAGTTTGGCCATGGCATGAAAACCTTTTAAGAGGAGGTTTCCTTTTAAGCACTATTGCTACTGATATACAATGCTTTGTTATAACTCTGGAGACAGACTTGGGTAGGTTATGCATGGGGTAATGAATGTAATTAAGCTGGTCTAAGTAGCATATGGCTTATTTCTTATTAATTACATGCAAGTTACTTAACCTCTGAGATGCACATTTCAGATCAGTAAGATTGGTCTAACAATTATAGTCTTACGAGGTATTGAATAAAACCCCCCAAGGGTAGTAACTAGGGTTATTTCTGGTTATGTTTCATGCTCAGCAATCCTCCAGTTATAGCCACCACCATCATGATTGTCCCTAGAACTCAGATTTCTTGATCAGTGTGATAGTAAACTCTGTCTGTCTGTCTGTCTGTCTGTCTGTCTGTCTGTCTGTCTCTCTCTCTCTCTCTCTCTCTCTCTCTCTGTGTGTGTGTGTGTGTGTGTGTGTGTAGTTTTACATGTATGGGAATGCATTTATAAGCTAGTAGTCAACTTTGGGTGTCATTCCTCATGATTTCACCCACCTTAATGTTATTAATATGTACCTATTTTTATTTTATGTGTGTGGGTGTCTAGACTGCGAGTATATCTGGGCACCAAGTGCATGCAATACCTGCAGAGGCCATATGCAGGTACTAGGTTCCTTGAAACTGAGTTAACAGACAGTTGTAAAGTACCAGAGAGTCCAGCTCTCTAGAAAGAGCAGCCAGTACTGTTAACTGCTAAGCCGTTTCTTCAGCCAACATACTAGGCACTCTCTCCAACTCCTACCTTGCCACTTTGTTCCTGAGACAGTGTGTGTCAATGACTAGGACTCACCAATTTAGCTAGGCTGCTTGGTGAGTGAACCCCAAAGATCTACCAGCTTCTGTCTCCCCAGCACTGGGACTGCAAGTACAGACCACAACACCCAGCTTCTTTTCACATGGGTCCTGGGATAGAACGTGGGTAATCAGGAGCCACAGCAAGCACTTTACCAATTTTACCATCTCCCTAGACACAGTGCGATATTTACTGATTGTTCCACCTCCCCAGACCTGATGTGGTGGTATCCTTACAACAGTATTTTAATTGCTTTTCATGGAGTGGAGGAATATCAGCTGGCATTTTCTGGAGATATTATTATAACTTAGGTGTCATTTACAGATATTGCCATGTCCATATGGTACCTCATAGTGCCCCTGTAAGCATTTATGTAACAGTCCTATACCTTGACCTTTGGAGCTGGAAAGCTCTCTCTCTCCTTACTGAAATCTATTCATTATGCTGGAAGAAACCCCAGCTTAAATATTTCATTTTATTAGTGACTTGAGTCTGTGTCTGTCATTTTCTTTGCGGAGATTTTTAAAAGCAGCCTCTTCAAATAACAACACCATGACCAGACTTCTCAGCATGCCCTGTTTGGATGGAGAGTTTTGCAAATGGAAAAAATATGTACTTTCTTAATTATAAGTGGCTAGAATTTGACTAGAAAATCTTAGCAGCCTGAAGGCCAGGTAATTTAGTGTTGATGACATTGTTGAGCCATCTGCCATTCACTCCCAGATCTTAGTTTCTCTTCCCTATTTGGAGGCAGCAAATGTTTGATTACTCAGATTACACACAGCAAAGACAATTCCGCATAAGAACACTTGCTGGTTCATTAGGGAGCTATCCTGGTATGAAATGACCACTGGGCAGATCTATGTTTGAATATCATTGGCACTTCCTAATGATCTGCCCTTTTTAAAGTTACTTAACTTTGCAGGATCTTTATAATGATAGCCTAGAGATGAAAGTGGAGTATTTTTAAGGATTATTTGACAGTTAAAAACCAGGCTATAAGGTGTACGGCATATACCAGTGTTTAGTAAGCACTAAGTCCCATCTCTCTGTTTATTTGCTTAATAATATGTTAATATGGAGCACACTTTTTTGAAATGAAGATGTTATAGAATAGAAGATGATGTTGTCTTGAGGGATCTAGCTATAGAATGTGACATAGTCTCTTGACTGTTTGGGATAGTCCATAAAATAATAATATTATACCTTTAATCTGCAAGATTATTGATGATGATTATTTGGATAATAATGGTGATGATGGTAATGATAATCATCATGATTTCTATGGTGATGCTAGTGATGGTGGTGATGTTACTTATGATTTCAGTTGTGATGTTGCTGATTGTGGAAATTGTGACACTGAGGTTGATGAGTACAACATTTATAGTTTTGCTATACACTGACATGAAGGTGCTGATCTAAGGACACATGGATGTTACGTATCAGAGCCTAATTCACACTGGATTTTTCTACTCCAGATCTGGAGACTCCCGCCAGTTCTTGTCCAGCTAATGGGCCTGCTTTTGAGGAGGTTTTTCTAAATTTGAGCAAGAATGAATCCTATGCACCCACCCAGACCTTGTGGTATATTTATGTTCATTGTAGGCCTCCTTATAATCCAGTGCATTTTAAATATCTTGTGCCATGATTTGAAAACAAAATGTTTTACATTAGCCCATGCTTGAAAGATTGGTCTCAGAATATGGTGATCCTTTGGGTGGTTATAGAAGCTTCAGAAGGTGGCACTACTTAAAGGAAGTAGGTTGCTAGTGGTTATGCAAGGTCTCCAGTCTCTTTTGTTCTCCTTGATTCTTCTTGATCAAGAAATAAAACACAGACTCAGCTCTACTCTCCCACCACAGTGATGGTCTGCCCAAACTCATAAGATGAAGTAGCCATGTACCAACCTCCCTGAAACCACGAGCTCAGAATAGTCCTTTCCGCCTAGGCTTTCTTCTCAGGACTTTGCTCACAGCAATACTTTTTTCTAAGCGTTCACGTGGCTCACAACAATAGCAACAATGACAGATTCATTTTGTACCTTCATATCAGAAGAAGCTGATGGAGAAACAATACATGGGTCCAACAGATGAGGGCTGTAATCATCACAGCTTTCTGTGACCGTAACTTTTGTGAGCCTCAGAGGATTGTGACAAAGAGATTGAGAATATTGATGCAGAATAGCTGAGATTAGAATGCATCTGTGGCCAAATTTCTCAGGAGAGGAAATAAACTATTCCCCCAAATCAGAACACTTCTTACCTCCCTTCTCTGTTTGTGGCTGAAGATGTTAGTGGATGGAGGTCTGCTGGCAAAGCTAGCCTTCGGGCACGTCCCACTGCAGCTTTAATATCAACAATGTGACAACAACTTCAAAAGCAGCAGATAGATAATATAGACATTAATTATATCAGCTAGCCCAGGTTGGCCTCCTCAGTAGAGTCTTGGAAAATGGAGATAAGTGACAGGAATTCTCTTTGAGGTTTAGAAGGAGAAGAAAACAATGCTTCTGCCACCCTCAAATGCCTCCAAACAATCTAGCAAAAACAAGACTGTCAATCACCAAAGGAAGAAAACCAAGTCTGATATGCTTCATGCCTAAAACGAATGGGGAAGACACCAACAGTTTCTCTAAAAGTCAAAAAACCAGATGCTCCCTTTTGCAAGGCCCTCTAGTGAATTCTTAATTCTGTCCTTTCCCAAATACCCTGGTGTTGGCCAGGCCAATTCCTCTTCCATTCCATCCATACTGGAGTTCTTATCTTCCATATGCCTAACAGACTTGTCCATTAGGCCAGAAGATTCTTAAATGTAAGACTTTCCTAGTCCCCCTTACTTTCACCTTGCTCTGTGGTGGGAGCCATAGAACTTCTATGTCTTGTTGTAGTTAATGAAGAATGTAGAGTCACCAGCTACCCCTGAACTAGCCAGTCACTTCAGCACGAATGGAATGCTATGGCTGCCCAGTTAGGAATAGAAAGCCAAGCCTTGCTCATTTAACCAAGGTCATGGAGGGCACACTGGCTTTCTCTCTATTCTCTTCCTTCTATTTCACCTTCTCAGAGCACTGTGCCTTGAACGTCCACAGCTGTCAGTTAAATATCCACTTTATTCTTCATCTGCATCCATACTTTGACACCCGTCTTAGTTCTCTTAAGCTGCCTTTCAACATAACCATTTTTTCCTGAGGGTCCTGCTTTCTTTGCCTCTTAAACTCATTTCTAGAGCCTTCCTGTCATTTCCCAAGAACTGACACACCCATGCTATCCTTCCTCACAAACACCTCCCTCAGTATTTCCCCTGGGGATTGGAGTTGGCAATGATTGTTGTTCGGGAAGTTTACAGTTACGGTGTTTGTGGCTAGTACCCACAGACTCTATTATCAGAAACCCATAATTCCTCGTGGCTCTATATAATTGACTGTGTGCAAGCTCTTCTTTGAGACTGCGTCAGTCTCCATCTCCTGGGTTGGATCATGAACTAGAGTTACGTAAGATGCCATTTTCAGGAGATACTGAGTGACAGGTACATGAAAGCTGTCTGTATGACTGCAGAACTTTTTGTGAGTCTAAAAACAATTCAAAGTAAAAATTCTTGGATATGTAAGTAGAAAATATGTATGAATGAAAAATCAAATATATACCTAGTATTTTCTAAGAAAGTAATCCCTTCTCTTCTACTCTCTAAATTAATTTTTGGAGACAGTGTGGCGCTATGTCACTCAGCCTGGTCTTGAACTCATGATCCTCTTGCCTTTGTCACTAAATATAGCATAAAAATCCTTAAAGTGGGTTATTTTGTGTATAATTTTACAAACACTGATATAAGGAAAGATACAATCTTGGATCTCAGGGTCCTTCCCCCTCCTGGTCTGTTTTGTTTCCTGATCCAACTTTCATTGTTTACATAACCTCCCAGCACTCAGCAGAGGAGGGCATAAGGGGGGTGTGTTAAATCTTGAGTGCAGAGGAAGACTGGCAGAAGAGCCCTTGGTTTTCTGACCAATGTTGTCAGAAGCATCCAGAAGCCAGCAAAGCCTTGCAAGGACCTGTTTTATGCTGTTACTTCTCCTATGCTGCATTGTGCTAAAGAGCTCTGCCTTTCTTTTGTCTCTGGCTCTTAGTGATGCTGCAGAAGTTTCTGCTTCTGACATCATGGATTTGAATGGATGAGCACTGGTTTAAGGAATAGGGTATTTACTTTTGCCACCAGTCATAGAAACCTTACCTTTGTCCAAGATTGGGTAAAGAATCCACCCTCTGTGTGAAAACTAAATTATGTTCCCAGAGACCATCTGAGACCAATCAATAGGCATCTGAGAAAAAAATGGGGAAACATTTTGTCCATTTTCCCTCTTCTCTTCTTCTCTTTCCTCCACTCCCTTCCTTTCCCTCTCTCTCCTTTTCTCCTCTCCTCTCTTTCCTTTTCCCTCCCTTCAAATATTCAACAAGTATATATGAACATCAGCGTATGTTCTAATGACTTGGTATAGTGATCCATATCTGTAATCATGGCATGGAGCCAAGAGAATTGTGAATTCAAGGCTCCCTGTGTTTCATAGCACAGGGACAATCCTTGTCTCAAAACCAAAGCAAACAGAAAAGCAGCACAGAGCACATGATGGTGTCGGAGCTAAGGAAATAAAGAAGCCATTGGCCCAGCACAGAGCACATGATGGTGTCGGAGCTAAGGAAATAGAGAAGCCATTAGCCCAGCACAGAGCACATGATGGTGTCAGCACAGAGCACATGATGGTGTCAGCACAGAGCACATGATGGTGTCGGAGCTAAAGAAATAAAGAAGCCATTGGTCCCTCCCACAAAGGGTGGGTAGTTAGTGTGGGAGAGAGAATCTTCTGGGTTGAAGGCAAAAGACAAGCAAAGGGAAGAGTTTGGGAGTATTTTCTTCATTACAACAATGCTCCCACATCCAGAGAGGGCACAGGATGTGCGTGCTCAGTGAGAGTAAGGCTCACAGCTCCCCTCTCCTCACCAACCCTCCCCATACTGACTTGGGTAGTAAGAATTTATTGCATTTTTAATTTAAAAAATTCTTGAAAATAGATTTTTTTTTTAATAAAATAGATCTCTATTATGGTTTCCCTTCCCTGTACTCCTCCTAGTTCCTCCCAACCTCCACTTTCATCTGGATCTACCCTCTTCCTGTCATTAGAGAACAAACACACATCTAAAGGATAATAATAAGGATTATTATCCAATTATTATCTAAAGGATAACAATATGATTATTATACAATAAGATATACTTAGGTAAAACAAAAACAAACTAATAGGAAGAGGACAAAACAGAAGGAGAAGAGGCCAAAAAAAGAGATGAGAGGCAGAAACAGGTGCAGATACCAACTCAATCACACTCTGGAGTCTGATCAAAACACAGAACTGGAAGCTATAATATATATACAAAGGACCAGTAGTGTAAAAAAATTATTTTTTTTTTTAAAAAAGAGGACATTAAAAACAAAGAAAAATAAGAAAAGGGAAAGGCCCTGACATGACATTATGAGACTAAAATCTTCCGAAGATGTAGTTGAGTTCATTTTCTGTTGGCCATCTACTGCTGGGATCCCTTGGAGAAAATGGAATTTTCATTTGGAAGTGGTTGTCAAGAGATAGCTTCTGGGTTAGGAGTCGGGAATATGTCCACATCTTTCAGCTCTAGGACCCCAACTGGAGCAGACAACTGCAGGTTCTGCACATGCTTCCTCAGTCTCTGAGTTCAAACATTTGACAGAGACAAGGTCTAGGTGTTCCAAGGTCTCTCATTCTCTGAGGAATGTGTAATCTGACAGTGGGTCTCTGCATTTGCTCCCATCTGCTTCAGGAGGCAGCTTTTCTGATAATGGTTGAGTGAGACGCTGATCTATGAGTAGAGCAGAATGCCACTAGGAGTTATTTTCTTGCTATGTTCCTTTAGTAGAACAGCAGTATTTGGGTTTGCTCTAGGTCTCTGGGCTTTCTGGTCTCAGGTTCCTGACTAGCTAAGCAGTGTCAGGTATGTGTTCTATCTTGTGGAGTGGGCCTTAGGTCAAGTCAGAGAGTGGCTGGTTACTCCCACAAGCTTTGTACCACTATTGTCCCTAGCATATCTTGTAGGTAGGACACATATAAGAGGGAAGGCAAATCCCATCTGGCCTTCTCTTGCCACCAAGTAAATCTTCTAGTACCAGGAATGGGTTACATCTAAAGAGAAAGGGGTTCCATGGAACCCCCAAATAACCTAGGATACTGGCACAGCTATAGGCTGCTCTCTACAAGCTGACAGCAAGGCCCCATTGCTGAAGACAACACCTACACAACTCATTGAACATAGAGAAGTTGAACCAGTGCCTACACAGGGCCTTCACTCCTACAGGCTAATGTTCTTGGTACCAAAAGCATGCTACATGCCACCCATGAAAACACAATTCATGTTCTTATGTTATGGGATCAGAGAAAGATCTGGTTCTGCATACTAGACATCAGGTATGAAAGTGAGTGTGCTGTGTTTTAGTGCATCTTGCTTATGTTGTCACTGATTGGTCCCTGAGATGTGGTATGCTTTTGTTGCAAAGCAGTTGTTTGCCCAAACTTTGAAATGTCAATCAGCTTCCTAGGGATGAGTAGCAGCCCTTGTTCCTCTATCTCCATGTCTCCCCTCATGGGCAGATCCTTAGAATGAGGGCTTCTTGTTAATCGTTGCTCTTTCTTTTTGAAAATTGGTTTCATATTTTTAAGGATGGATGCATTGTTGATGTTGTTTTCTATGTGTAATTAATTGATTTCCTTTTTCAGGATGATGGCTGAACTCCTCCAGTCTTGGACTAAGATCCGGGCTCTGTGGTTCCTAGAGTCTGCGGTCCTAGAGTCTCTCTGGAACCCTGTTCAGGCTCAGCACTCACTAGGACTTGCTCAGGCTCTAGAGAAGCGTCCCTTTACACATGGCAGCTTCCCACAGGCACAGGCTAAGGCTATGTTCCCCAGACCTCTCAGAGTACAGGTTGCCACTGCAAAAGCAAAATAGATAGATAAAACGAAAAGCTTTGGAGATGCACCAGTCTTTGGTCTGAGGTACAAGGCTATGTCTGGGGATTCTGCTGGAAGAGAAACTCAGTAGGTGGTTGTGGGCGGAACAGAGAGAAAAAGGAACATCTGCAGAGGCCTTTGCCCAGCTTCAAAGGTGAAGGACCAGAAACAGCCACTTTGAGGAACAATACCTTTCTTAATGAGGTTAAGCAACCATGGGATCAGCGAGGGATTATTACAATGAATACTGCAGAGACAAATGTTGGTTAGTAATTTAGCAAAAACCCAGGTCACTCCTATATCAGAGTCAATCTTTGTCATAGAGAAAAGAAAGCCCCCAAACTTCCGGAACAAGAAGCCGATCATTTTAAAGTACAAATAAGCAAAAGAATAAAATAAAATTGAATATTTATCAAGATACTGAGTCAGAAAATACTGAGTTGGCAACATCATAAAATGTTACATTTGTGGATTAAATTGTATTTTAGTAAGTCCTTGGCTTTACAAATCTTAAATGAATGTAGAATAGAACCATATTCTAAGCAATAATGACAAGCCATGATTTAATAGTTCTAACATAAAGAGCTTAGAAAATCAGTAAGATTCTGAAAGCTAAAATAAACAAAGAATAAGAAATATCACAAAGAGGAAAAATGAATAGCTTTAAAAACATTAACAACAACAACAAACCTGAGGGAAAGTGTTCAAATCTTGCTTGGAGATCAAAGAAATAAAAAAGAAAATAGTGATATTATATGTAGATGGAAAATGAGGAGAGGGAGAGAGATTGAGGGAGAAAGGAAGAGAGAGAGAGAGAGAGAGAGAGAGAGAGAGAGAGAGAGAGAGAGAGAGAGAGAGAGAGGTTGAGGAAGAGAGTCAAATCCAAAACTACTAAAATTGATAGGCTCATGCACAGCTGGAGGCAATGTGAGCTGCTGCTGGCCTTTGGAAAGCAATTTGACAATGTTTATCAACAGCCTTAAAAATATCCACACTTCTTAATTCAACAAGTCTACCTCTAGAAATTCTAAAGGCAGACAGAGATTTTTTGGTTTTGCAAGAAAGAAAAAATTCCAGCCCACTTGACTGTGGTATTATTTACAATGGTGAAAAGAACAATGTATTCTAACTGCATTACAAGAGGGGAACAGTTAAGAAAATGATACAATCCATTTTGACTTATGATAAGCCATTAGGAATGAGTCAGAGCAACTTGGGTCTGTTCCCTGCACTATTCTCTGCATCTCCAAGAGTACTGCTTATATTTCTGTACAATTGAATTAATGGGACTCTGTGGGGTGGTGGTGAGAATCTGGTGTGTTATTTGATACATGGCCCCAGGGGTCTTTTCTTGCTCCAAACTTTCTTGAGATAGCAGCTGGAAATGTCTTTTTGGAATACATACCCTTGTTTCTCAAAGAATCCCTATAGCCAAAAAACTCTGGAGGAGGGATGAAGGAGCCCCCCTTTCCCCGGCTCCTCACCTCTCAGCTCCTGTCTCAGAATATTCCCAGTCTGATGAGACCTGCGTAGCTGTTTTTGTGGTGGGGAAGGGCCAGGAAGATACTTGCATGCTGAAATGATTAAGCCATGCCTTATGTTCAAGGAAAACCCCCCTTTGAGAATTTCATGCTGTGCAAACTGCTTTGCAGCACATAATGTTCTCTACATATGTGAGGGAACGAAGGCGCTTCCTCAGTAGTGGTGACGATCTTCTCTCCATCCTTAATGTCAACATATCTTCCCTTCTAGTATGGTGGGCACAGTTCCTTGTGATATTTCTTTTCTAATGAGCCAAAATGTCTTTATATCTATTCCAGAGATCCTTTAATTAAAAAAGAAAAGCTAGAAAAAGTTACAATTGTGGTGGAATCCACTGTCACCAATTTTTCCACACAGGAAGTCTTTGCTAAGTCCCTATTATGTGTCCACATCCTACTGGATATACCCTCATGGCTGCCATTATACATATAGCTGTCAGTACTCCAGCGTGAGTCCTGAGGAAAGTATAACAAAGGGAGCACTTCTGGAGGATTTGCTTCATGAGAATTATGTACCCACATAGAGAGGGCTCAAAGTGTATGCTCATGGTGCGAGCACAACCCCAGCTCCCTCCCCAGCTAGCTTGGGTGGTGAGAATGTGTGTTCTGGTTACACATTCAGAACAGAGTCCGGCTCTGTACATCACTGTGTATCATCATGGCCGTTAGAAGTTTCCTAAAATGTACTATGGTTTTTATCTCAAAGCAGTTTAGTTTTAATTGTCCTCTTGTCTCCAGGTCTCCCCTCTTGGTGGGTCCCTAGAGACAAGACCTTGAGATTGGCTAGCTTTTTCTTCCAGAATGCTACTTCTGTATTTCTAAATGTCAAAACATGAATAGTCTGTATTTCTTTTCCCCATGTACTATTTATTGATTTAACTTTTTGAGAACATAAGATTTTCATTCTCCTATAAGTGTTTATGAATGGTTTCAGCCCTCAGCAATCACTGATAATGTGATAGAGTTTAAGAAAGATAGTAGTGGATGGATACAACTAAAATACATTATAGATGTGTATTAAAATACAAAATATAAATAAAGAATATTATTATAAAAACCCACAGCTTAAAAACAAAAGTTCTATGCTGGAGTCAGGGACAAACAGGAATGTAGATGCAAAGTGCCATGGTTCAGAGGAAGTACCAGAGAGTTGCCTTTCAAGAGGGGTTGAGCCTGAGCTGACCCTAGAGAGAGGTATAAACCTGTGTGTTTGTACAAAGCACTGCAGGGCTTTTGCAGCAGTCTGTATCCCTTTAGAATACACAGCACACCTTTGAAGTCAAATATCCCTGGACTAAATGCCAGCTGAAAGGCTTGGGAGACAGCCCTGTTGATAAAGTGCTAGCCATCGATAAAGGAGAATCCCAGTTCCATTCCCAGCACTCGTGTCAGAAAGGTGAATATGTTGGTGTGTGCTCACAAGCCCAGTGCTTGGGGAGGGGTTACAGACAAGGTGACCCCTACCTGATAGCCTGCCGTGCTAGGGAATCTGTGAGGCCCAGGTTCCAGAGGGAGATCTTGTCTCAAAACTTTGGTGGGCAATTTCTGAGAAAAAAAAAACTAAGGTTGATCTTTGGCTCCTACGCATACTTGCCCTGTACACAAATAAATACACAACCTTCTCACAATGGTTTAAATAACTAAATATTTAAAGGTAAAAAAATAAAACTACAGTACTAGATAGGTAAACTACCAGCTGAATATGAGGGAGATAATACTGTGTCTCTCAAAACTTTACTTTCTGTCTCTGAGAATTTGACAAGGCTGTGTTTCCTCCACGTCTGGGGATGCTCAAACTTTTACTGGTCATCTCCAGGCCAAGTGTCTCCTTAGATGATCATGTCTGGTCTCATTCTGTTGCATGCCTGCCTGGTCTGCTTTCTATCTCAACACTGAGCCTTGGCCAAGCCCTCTCTTCTACTGTTGACTCTGTAACCTTAAGTCTTACTCCCCTCTCCACACTTTAGTTTCTTATCTAAAAGACAGAGACAGGCAAAAATGGCTTCTTTCATCTATAGTGCTCAATACTGTTCTAGCCAGAGAAAAGAATCTATTCATAAGTTTTGGGTGAATGCATGAAGCAATGGCAAAAAACAACACAATAGAGATGGTGGCCGACTGTTATCCAAAGCAGAGCTATAATCTGACTAAGGCCATATACCTTGCACATAGGGGTCTTAGATTTAACTCACAGTTGGGAGTAAAAGCCATACACATGCAAGCACCAAAGACTTGGCAAAACTCTGGGAAGTCCCTGAGCAGCCAGGCTGACACTCGTCCAAAGAGAGCTTTCATACAAGTGCTTCGGAAAGAGACCCCAGAGGCTGACTCCATTATCACCCCTCCACCTGCAGCAGTAAATTTAAACCCAGTCACACATTGGGAGGAAGTGTTTGCTGGGCTCTGATAAGGGCTTAAAATGGAGCAATGCCCTGCTTTGCTCACCAGACTCCAACAGAATCCAACTGTTTATTTGATGAAAAATTCAGCTTGCCTTTCATTTACATTTCCCCTGGAGGTGAGGGTCTGCAGGCTGTAGGCTGGCTGAAGAATGTTGTAGCATCAGCATACTGCTTTTCTTGGTCTCCACAGACCCACTGAGGAGGGTATCGGCTGCTGCTGCAACTCTCCAGGGTTGCGTTCTTTGGAAGGAGACCTCTGGTATGAGGCAAAGAGGACCTAGAGACAGAATGTACTTTCCTAATGACTCTCTCTTAGGAGAGTGGTGAAGGAAAAGAAAATGAGGGAGACTGAATGAGCTTTGCAAGAATATATTTACAATTAAATTGCACTTTAAAGGGAAAGTGGAAACTTCTCTGCAAAGAATTAAAGTGTAGGGAAGCCAGCAGATTATAGTACAAAGTATGCAGGCTCTGGAGTTAAGACTTGAAGTACTGAAGCTGCAATTAGCAGCTGTATGACCTTGGCCAATTAACCTATCTGAAGATCTGTGTCTGAAATAAAGATAATAATATGCTTCTGTGATGGGGCGACTGGGCAGGACGCCACAGTGCCTCAGAATCTTTCGTCTCTCTCATTAACCCAGTGAAATAGGCAGTAAACAGAAAATGAAAGTGGGCAGAGCACCTTGAAGTTAGAAAAACCCAAAGAACACATCTCAGAGTCATTAAAGGTCACATTTTCCACAGAAGGAGTTGGTTTAGGAATCTCATTGAGGAAACAGATTAAGGGGTCCTGTCTTGGATTTGGATGGGTAAAAAATTGAAAGATCTGACCTTGAAAATGGTCAGGAACCTGTGGAGCATCTTGGATGTCAGAGGCCTGGTTCCAGGCAGATGTCCACAGGAAATACTGACATGCAAAATGGTGACATGATCTCACCCTTAGGGAGATCTTGGCAAGCTCAACTAAGAAGGAATAAGACCAAAGCTGTACAGTGCTGATCCAGAGACTGGTTTGGGAATGCTGGAATAGGAGGCAAATGGCCCTTGTTAGATTCTGCAAAAACAGTGCCTCAAGGAGCTTTGTCAACCAATGAATGTCCTGAAACCTCCTCCAAACCCATTAAAAATTCACAGTGTGGATTTGGTCTTGAGAACCATGATGGACATCGGTTTAAAAGCACATTTAATTGGTTCCAGCCTGATGCTATGCTCAAAGCTGCTGCTGCAGTTTTCTGTGCACAGCTCTGTGTGCTCACAGAGGAGCTGGAATGTGGTCTGCTCACTCCAGGAGTGAGTAATTCAAGGTTAACTCATCTCTCAAGGAGCAAATGCCCAGCACACGAGCTCACTGATGAGCTTCAGATACATCATGTGGAGTAAACAAGTGCAAAAAGAAGAAGAAATAGACCCAAACCACAGCATATCATTGTATTTATAGGATATAGCTTTTAAAAAATAGTAGAAAGCGAGGGCTGAGGAGATACATGTCTCAGTGGTTAAGGGCACTTGCTGCAAAACCAGGAGTTTGAGTCCTCAAAGCCTATATAAAAGTGTAAAGTCATTAGATATGGTTCACAGTGTTTTTCTCTGGCCTCCTTGTGCTGTGTAGGCATGCTTATTTACACATACACATGTTTATGTACCACACACACTATACTCTCCCATGTACACACCAAAAGGAAGACAGAAAGGTAGCAAGGAAGGAAGGAAGGGAAGAAGGAAGGAAGAGAAGAAGAGGGAGCCGGGAAAGAAGGGAGAGATGGATAAAATGAGGAAAAGAGGGCAGGTAGAAGGGAAAGATTCAAGATTAACTCATCTCTCAATGTTTATGTATATGTGCCTGTCTGTCTGTCTACAAATGTTCTCAACAGATTTATAATGGTGGTTATAACATTTGTTTAATTTATTCACAGGAATGTAATTGAAACAAATGAGCTTCATGGGGTGTAAAATACCACACTAGAGTTGCTTCTCAAAGCAGTGTGAGTACAGCCAAAGTTTAGTGGCACACAGAGGTGAAAGCTGAAGGACCAGAGGTTCAAAGTTATTCTTGATGACATAGGGCATTTGAGATTAGCCTGGACTATAAAAAGACCTGATTCAAAAAAACCAACCAAACAAAATCTGTGAAGTAGTAGACTGTACATCAGCAACTGTTTTTTTCTGACATGAATGTGAAGTTGGATACCTATTCTACTCTCTACTGTCCAGCCCAAGGAGAATGTAGCAAATCTAATGTCTTTCTGATGTAAGTAGAATCAGTAGGGAAGGGAGGTGGGGTATCTTTGGTTACTCTCATAGAGCTAGTAGACAAATGCCAGCAATGGCACTATGTATACACAAGGAATTTATAGCTATGTAAGGGTTGAGTGTACTGGGCAGAGTGCCTCATGATTGGAAAACACTGAATCTCACTCTCTTCTTGCTTACAGTACACTGCCATGTCATGGTTTCTCACCAGGCTACACATGGGTTGAGAGGGGTCTACATGTTTCCCTCTGCCTTTCTTATTACCTACGCCTTTCAACAACTCAGCAGATATCCTGAACTGAGTCATAATGCCCTCCTCTGTCTCTCTCCTTGCAGATTTAAACTCCTGAGGAAACCAGGCTTGGAATTTTTGCTTTGTCTGAACTTGTCAAGCTACAAAATAACAACCATGGAGATACTCTGCCAAGCCTTTAGCTGATCAGTCAGAATTTCTACTCTATTCCTTTGGACTTGGTTGTTCTCAGCTGTGGGACAGAAATATTAATAAGGACCTAATTTTTCCCTCTGTGTCACCTCCATGACAACACAAAACACCACTATTCTACAGTTTCAATGATGCTGGGATGTTACATCCCAGTCTGCACCTGGGTGGCTGTGCAGGTGGGTAAGTCTCTTAATGTTCCAGGCCTTTGCCTGCTAAACATAGAGGCACTTAGGAAAATTTAATTAAAAATTTTTTTTCTTTTTTTCTAAATTTATTTATTTATTCACTTTACAGTCCAATATCAGCCCTCCCTCTCCTCCCAGGACTCCTTCGTGCACGTCCTCCCCCTTCAACAGCCCTTTCTCTCCTCCCAGGATTCCTTCATGCACGTCCTCCCCCTTCTATCTTCCCCTTTTTTGAGAGGGGGAAGCCCCCACTCTGGATGTCACCCATACTAACCCCCACTCCCACCCTCCATCCCCCTGAACATCCTCTCCCACTGAGGTAAGACAAGGTGGTCTGTTTAGGAGTGCAGGATCCACAGGCAGAGGCCATAGGGTCACACTCAGAGAAGTCTACTGAATTTCCCACTCTTTTCCCTAGTCTTCCTAAAGTTAAGAAGCTCTAGGACTTTTATTAGTTGTCACATTCACAGTTGCTCATCTTTCTGAGGTCATATGAAACAGTCTTCTAGGGCCATTAGTCAGGGTATCAGGTTGTAGATGGTTGAAGCTAAAGACACCAATGTGGAAACTAGATCTTCTAAAATGTGTATGTGGTGTGTGTCTGTTTGTCTGTGTACCTTTTCATATATACTTGTGGGTTTGCTTAGACACCAGAGGTCAACATCCAGGTGTCTCCATGAACTGGGCTCTCAGCAATTAGGCTAGACTAGCTGGGTTCTGCATCTTTGCTTCCCCAGTGCTGAGACTGCAAGCTCATACCATACATCCTGGTTTTCACAGTGGGGGCAGGGTCTGAAACTCAGATCCTCATGCTTCGGGAGCAAGAGCTTCAGGAGCTTAGCCATCTTCCCAGGCTCCCCAAACGATTGTTTTTAGGAAAGAAATAACTTGCTGAGTGTCCTTGAGAGAGTCACTCATAGCCTCTGCCTCTCTCCATCTTGACAAAAGTAAGGGCTTTGGCTAGACAGGCACCCACAACACATGTCATTAGTTTGTTTATTTCTCACTTGAAGCCTCATAGATTAAAACGTTAAACTGTGTTCCTTCATGTCTAAAGTTGTCTTGGCACCTGGTGAAAGAAGACAGTGGTTAAGTGTTGTCTTAAAGTGTGAAATTGTCTCTTTTTACTCTTCAGTGGTTTTTCTCTTCTTCTTCTTTAATTTGATATCCTGGCTCTTACTTTCCCCATATGAATCCATTTTAATGTTCTGGGGAAATTTCCAAGTGCTATATACAGCAAGATTGTTCTGCCTTAATGTCTGCGTTTATGGTTTGATTACTGATATATATGCTTAGGGAATGGACATTATGCAGCTAATGTAGTCTACAGGGGGAAAAGTTTTCTTCAAAGAATAAATATAAATACTATTTTTAGAAAGTTTTTTCCCCTTGATAAGTAGTTGAAATCTCTTGAAGAGGTTATGCACTCCTATGTTTTCTGATGTAAAGGGTGCTCAGTCAAGGGATCCAAAATGGCCTTTCTTTTACATTTTAATTATTAAGTCCAGCCTTTAGCAGCTGTGCAGTGAAGTGGTTGTTAAACCCACAGGGAAAGATAATGGGGACAAACAGAGGGGAGCCAAATTACCTCTAGCTGACCCTGAAAGGAGGGAGGAGACCATTCCTGATTGGGTCAAGAGGCCCAAATTTGATTTTCTATCCTGTGAGTTTCTAAGACAGGAGCAGCCAGCTGGGAGGCACAGGCCCCACAAGTCACAGGGGAGTTGCAGGGTGGCAGGGACAGGATCTTCTCAGCTTCCAAGTGTCAGACATGGATTAGCTACCCTCTCTGCCCCTTCCCTGCAAGTGGAGGGCCTGACTCCAGGGAGCATTTTAACCCAGAGACTCCGATGAGATCCACCATTTTCTCTCCAGTGAGTTTCTAAGACAGGGGCAGCAGCCAGGAGGCACAGGCCCCACAAGTCTCAGGGGAGCAGGGACAGGACAAGCTCTAGTCAGAGACACTAAGAACATCTAACACCAAAAATCAAGAGATGACGAAAGACAAACACAAGAATCCTACCAACAGAAACCAAGGCTACTTGGCTTCATCAGAACCTAACACTACCACCGCAGCAAGTCCTGGATATCCCAAAACACTGGAAAAGCAAGAATTGGATCTAAAATCATATCTCAAAATGCTGATAGAGGATCTTAAGAAGGACATGAATAACTCCTTAAAGAAATACAGGAGAATACAGGTAAAGAGGTTCAAGCCTTTAAAGAGGAAACAAACAAACAAAAAATCCCATAAAGAATTACAGGAGATCACAAGTAAACAAGTAGAAGCACTTAAAGAGCAAACTCGAACATCCCTTAAGGAGTTGCAGGAAAACACAAACAAACAGGTGAAGGAATTGAGTAAAACCATCCAGGACCTAAAAATGGAAGTAGAAACAATAAAGAAATCACAAAAAGAGACAACTCTGGAGTTAGAAATCTTAGGAAAGAAGTCAGGAAACATAGATGCAAGCATCAGCAACAGAATACAAGAGATAGAAGAGAGAATCTCAGGGGCAGAAGATAACATAGACATCATTGACAGAACAGTCAAAGAAACTGCAAAAAGCAAAAAGACCCTAACCCAAAACATGCAGGAAATCCAGGACACAATGAGAAGACCAAACCTAAGGATAATCGGTATAGAAGAGAGTGAAGACCTCCAACTTAAAGGGCTAGTAAATATCTTCAACAAAATTATAGAAGAAAACTTCCCTAACCTAAAGAAAGAGATGCCCATGAACATACAAGAAGCCTATAGAACCCCAAATAGACTGGATCAGAAAAGAAATTCCTCCTGCCACATAATGGTCAAACACCAAACGCACAAAACAAAGAAAGAATACTAAAAGCAGTAAGAGAAAAAGGTCAAATAACATATAAAGGCAGGCCTATCAGAATTACACCAGACTTC
>NW_022196894.1:8937110-8942372 GCF_008632895.1 Mastomys coucha
AAATATAGCTATCTCCTGAGAGGCTCTGACAGTACCTAACTAATACAGATGTAGAGGCTCACAGCCATTCCTTGAACTGAATACACGGTCCCCAATGAAGGAGTTAGAGAAAGGACCTATGGAGCTGAGGGGTTTGCAGCCCCTTAGGACGAACAACAATATGAACTAACTCGCACCCTCAGAGCTCCCAGGTTCTCAACCACCAACCAAGGACTGCACATGGTGGGTCTGATTGTCCTAGCAGCATGTGTATAGTAGAGGATTGCAAATTTGATCATCAATAGGAGAGGACCTCAGCTCTGTGAAGGTTATGGCCCCCAGTGTAGGGGAATGCCTGGGCCAATAAGTGAGAGAGGATGGGGTGGCAGGCATGGGGATGGGGGAGGCAACAGGGGTTTGTTCTTGTTGTTTTTATTTGTTGGTTGGTTGGTTGGTTTTTTGGAGGGGAAACTGGGAAAGGAGAAATTTACATGTAAGTAAAGAAAATATCTAATAATAAAAAAAAAAAAAAAAAAAAAAAAAAAAAAGAGAGGCCCAAATTCCATGGCGCACATGCTGTCAGAGAAATCTCAATGGCTGAAGAAGTCAAAAGGCCCTCAAAAGCAATCACCATCTGTACTGGCTGGTTGTGTGAGTCAACTTGACAAAGGCTGGAGTTATCACAGAAGGGAGCTTCAGTTGGGGAAGTGCCTCTATGAGATCCAGCTGTGGGGCATTTTCTCAATTAGTGATCAAGGGGGTAGGGCCCCTTGTGGGTGGTGCCATCTCTGAGCTGGTAGTCTTGGGTTTTATAAGAGAGCAGGTTGAGCAAGCCAGAAGAAGCAAGCCAGTAAGAAACATCTCTCCATGGCCTCTGCATCAGCTCCTGTTTCCTGTCCTGCTTGAGTTCTAGTCCTGACTTCCTCTAGTGATCAACAGCCATGTGGAAGTGAGCCAAATAAACCCTTTCCTCCCCAACTTGTTTCTTGGTCATGATGTTGTGCAGGAATAGAAACCCTGACTAAGACACCATCCTTCTGAGAAATCTGGCAGAGGACCCCTTGATTCCTTCCAGACAAGGACATCAGCTAATAATGATAATTCATGCAGCAGCTCTTTTGTCAAGATTCCTAAAGTTCCTTGGTCGTGTAGCCCAGGGTCAGTATACCCTGAGTTGTGGTCATAGGTCATGGCTATTTAATGTTACAGTGGCACATGCCACTCACTGTCTGGCTTACATTCCCTACCACCGGCAAGGCATAAAATCGAATGTTTCAGGCAGCCTGACCTTGAGTCTGCCCTTAACTTCTGCTACTTATATATGACTACATAATAAAGAAAAGAATAGCATACCTCACTGGATCATTGTGAAGGTCAAGTGTGACATTTCCAAACTAGGGATACTATAACTGCAAAGGGGTTGCTGAGCACACATACACCTTCTCAGGATCTATGTGATTTTGGTGGCTGAATAAGAAATGCCCGTGTGTATTTGAATAATTGGTCCTCCAGAAGGAGGCACTGTTTAGGGAAGTCATAAAATCTTTGGAAGACGGAGCCTTGCTGGGGGAAATGTTTCACTTGGAATAGTTGGCAGTGGTTCTCAACCTTCTTTATGCTATGATTTCTTAATACAGTTCTTCATGTTGGGGTGACCCTCAAACATAATATTATTTTTATTGCTATTTTATGACTAATTTTCCTATTAGTATCATGAGGCATAATGTAAATATCTGATATACAGGATATCTGATCTGTGACCCCCAAAGGGTCATGACTCAGGCTGAGGTTTTATAGCCTTGCCCCACCTAGTACTGGCTTTCTGCTTCCTGGTGTAGCTGAGATGTGATCTCTCTGCTTCCTGTTGCTGCCTGCTGCCATGCCTTCTCTTCCCTCCTCTGACAGTATGAGTTGCTTTTGGTTCAGTAACAGAAAAGCAACTAAGATATTAATAAAGCATGTGTCTTAAGGAGAGACACCATGTGATAGTTGTGCATGTGTTCATTTTAAATCCATCTTCATGGTTTACATGATGAGGCTACTTGCAAGTGTATAACTGCTGGTGTGATCTGAACCATTGAAATGTTTGTTTTTACCAGCTGTTTGTGTGAGTGTGAGTGTGTGTGTGTGAGAGAGTGTGTGTCCATTTTATTTTCTTGACTTGTATTGGTTGAACAACTGTATTACATCAATTCTTTCAAAGGAATATGCCTTTATTTTAAAATGAACACTCAAACCAATATGTTTCAGAATGATATTTTCACACATTTGTTTTTGCTGACCCTTGACCTTTTCTTCTCAACCACAAGTTACCCTCACTCCATACCTGCAGGAATCTGCTTTCTACTTCTATAATATGTATGCCTTACTATTATTCCTATTTCTCACCTCTCATTGTGTAAATAAACTTTCACTTCTGAGTAGCTGGAATTGATAGAATTATTCTGTACACAGTATACAAAGGTCCTCATACTGGACTCTATGTCCTCTATGACTTGTGTCTTACATTTGTCTGACGTTTTGTCAAGCAGTACATATGTCATTAGGGTTTAAATGTTAACACACTATAGTAATAACAAAAGTTCATGTTTTATTTGAATGCTCTTGGTTATACCCTAATGTCCTATAAAAGTAGAATCTTTGTGTACATTGTAGATTCCATTACGTAAGATTTTGTTGAGGATTTGTGTATTTGTGCTCATGAGAAACGTCACTCTGCAATTTATCCCTTAGAATGCATTTAATGTATGAGAGAGAGGCTGACTTTAGAATGAGATGTGTTAGGGATCTCTGTCTCTCTCATTTCTGTGCCTCTGTCTTTCTCTCTTCCCCTATCTTCTATTGACTGAAGAACTGGTGTCACTTCTGTTTAAATAGTTGGAGGAGTTAAGCAGTGACATCACATCTGCCCAGAGACCTCACTTTGAGAAGTTTAACTTTTTGGTCACTTAAAAATTTAATGGGTTTAGGCTTCTTCAAATAATCAATTTTCTTTATTTTAATTGATAGTGCTTTTTAAGGAATTATTTATTTCATCTAAAGTTATCAAGTCTGAGGAAGTGAGTTTGAGTTATTTGAGGTATAGCTTCTTTATTAACATTAATTGTACAAAGTAGTGGATTTCACTGTGACATTTGTATACATTCAACATAGACCATGATCACAGATGCCCCTGTATTGCCCTGTCTTTTCTCCTACCTCTCTTCATGGTCTCTCCTCCTCTTTCCTAACAGCCTTCTGTTTACATTTCTGCCCCATTGTCTCTAAATTCTAAATATGATAAAAAGAACATGATGCTTGTCTTTCTGAATCTATTTTATTTCACTTAGCTGTCTTATGCAAAATGATATAATTTGTTTTTTCTTGGTGGTTGAATGAACTGCAAATCAGTGGTCTATGAATAGATATATATGTTCAGTGCATGGCTTGCCTTTTATGACCAATGCAGAAATGAGATGTTTGTGAACACACGTCTGTGGAATGCTGGCTGATTCCTCTGACGATTTCCCAGATATGGCATGTCTGGACCACTTAGCATGCCCAGGAGTGACATGGCTAAACCTTGTATGCTAGTTTCTGCTGTGGCTTTTCTAGCCCTCTTTTCTACCAACCAGTCAAAGATGTCCACCTTCCTTTTGGTTATAGTTTTTCTAATTGGTATTAGCTTTTAATTCCCAATGGCTCTTGAAATTGGATCATAATTTAATTGGAACAATTGGATCATAAGCACTATTTTCCTTTTGATATTAATAATTTACACCTTTCCTTTGTGTTAGCTTGGATAGTTTATCAATTTTACTCATCCTTTCAAAAACTGTACTTTGTTGTTCCCTTGTTGTGTTTCAGTGACTCCTAACTTTATTAGTTTTCCCTTTGCTCACTGTGAACGTCAACTGCTCTTTTTTTCTATAGTTTCCTAGAGGCAGAAACTTAGTCTGTTATATCTTTTCTTCCAGTGTTTATATTTATTATTGTAAAAATTTTTCTACATACTACTTCAGAAGCATAAAACTTTAAAATGAATATTTCTTTTCTTTTTTAAGTTTTATTGCATTATGATGAGAAAAGTTACATGATTTCAATATATCTGAATTTGTTAACTTTTAAAAACATATTTTAAGTAAACAGAATTAAATCACATTCTTGTTTCCCTTCTATACCTACAATATCTTTTTGTCATATTGTCTAAAATTTATAAAATATTATAAAAATAAAAATGAGTATTATAAAAGTTGTTTGATATAAAACAACAATCAATTATGTAGATGCTTGTCTACAGCAGTACTGAAAATACATATTTTTCTCAATGTAAATTTTAAATAACTCCAAACATATTTACTGTATATTTCAAAATAATATATCACTATTAGTATTTTCTTAAATGAACATAAATATATAAAGTCTGTTTGTTTGTTTGTTTGTTTTTGTATTTATTAGAGCTTAAAATCTTGGCTCTTACTGTGGTACAAGCCAAAAATAAGAACAATTTTTAGACATTGGATTTCATTGTAATAAGGCTGTACTTCAATGACCCTCACCTCACCAAAGGATTTTACCTCCATCGTAGCTAAGCTAAGAGTTGATAGTTCTGCTGTGCCAAGGAATGAATTGTAGGCACGATTTTTGGACACAGACTTCCTGCTATGGTCCAAGCTATTTGACTTGAGTGAGTGACTTTATTCTCAGCCCACAGAGAACAGGTTACATTCATTTAAGAAATGATGTGTGTTATTAAGATGGTCTATCCATAAAGTCATTCAGCAACTGTTTCAATGAACAATGGTTCTGCTTGGAGGGTGGCACAGACATTAGGTGAGGGTAATAATCTGATTCATTGGCTGTGATGATTTGGAAAGCATTCATCTCAGAGAAAGAGTAACTTAGAAAGTTGTCTTCTTCAAACTTGATACAAGAGTTACAAACGTCAAGTAAAGCATTCAGTCTCACTCTTTGTTGTTCTCTTACAAGCCCCTTCCCAATTTGATTGTCTATGTTTCTTTTGGGTATATAAATACTTTTGAAATATGTAAGCTGTTCTGAAAACCATAGTATAGTTTAAAAACATGAAATAAACAATACTACTAATAGAGAGGCTGAGATAGGAGAAGCAAGATTTCAAGACCATTGTGTTGTACACAGCAAGACACTGTCACTTACAACAAGCTGAAAGTATATATGGGTTGTACAATATTGGACCTATTTCTCCAATTACCAAATTAGAGAAATCATTGAATGACAGTCAACAAATTTATAATTCCTTATATTTTCGGATTTCAATTGATT
>NW_022196894.1:8942607-8943165 GCF_008632895.1 Mastomys coucha
CTCTGGTGAGAAGTCTGGTATAATTCTGATAGGCCTGCCTTTATATGTTACTTGACCTTTTCCCCTTATTGCTTTTAAAATACTTTCTTTGTTTAGTGCATTTGGTGTTTTGATTATTATGTGACTGGAGGAATTTCTTTTCTGGTCCAGTCTATTTGGAGTTCTGTAGACTTCTTGTATGTTCATGGGCATCTCTTTGTTTAGGTTAGGGAAGTTTTCTTCTATAATTTTGTTGAAGATATTTACTGGCCCTTGGTAGTCTTCACTCTCTTCTATACCTATTATCCTTAGGTTTGGTCTTCTCATTGTGCCCAGGGTTTCCTGGATGTTCTAGGTTAGGAACTTTTTGCCTTTTGCATTTTCTTTGACTTGTTGTGTCAATATTTTCTATGGTGTCTTCTGCCCCTGAGATTCTCTCTTCTATCTCTTGTATTCTGTTGGTGATGCTTGCATGTACGACTCCTGATTTCTTTCATAGTTTTCTATCTGTAGGGTTGTCTCTCTGATTTCTTTATTGTTTCTATTTCCATTTTTAGATTCTGGATGGTTTTGTTCATT
>NW_022196894.1:8943271-8951058 GCF_008632895.1 Mastomys coucha
GTGTTTTCCTGTAGTTCTTTAAGGGATTTTTGTGTTTCCTCTGGAAGGGCTTCTAGCTGTTTACCTGTGGTCTCCTATATTTCTTTGAGGATGCTTTGAGGGACTTTTTTAAAGTCCTGTATCATCATCATGAGAAGTAATTTTTATATCTGAATCTTGCTTTACTGGTGTGATGGTGTGTCCAAGATTTGCTATGGTGGGAGTATTGGGTTCTGATGATGCCAAGTAACCTTGGTTTCTGTTGCTTATATTCTTACGCTTGCCTCCTGCCATCTGGTTATCTCTAGTGCTACCTGCCCTTGCTAAATCTTTCTGGAGCCTGTCCTTCCTGTGATCCTGGTTGTGTCAGAACTGTGCAGAGTCACGCTATCTCTGTGATCCTGTGATTCTGGGATCCTGTGATCCTGGACTTGTTAGAGCACCTGAGAGTGGAGCTTCCTCTGGGTGTTTTGAGACTGGCTGTGGAGCTTCCACTGAAGGTCTGCTCAGGGCACTGGCTGGCCCAGACAGACAGGAAGGAACCTAAGCCACTGGGGGTTCCTGTGTGCCTGGTCCCGCTGTCCCAGTTACTCCCAGTGTTGGGACAGATGTTGTGTCCTCCTCATGTCTGATCCTGGGAGTGTTAGAGCACCTGGGAGTGGAGCTTCCTCTGGGTGTTGTGGGACTGGCTATGGAGCTTGTGCCCAAGGTCTGCTCAGGGCACCAGCCCAGACAGACCAGAAGGAACCTGACCCACTGGGCTGCCGGAGTTCCTTTGTGGATTTTTATTTTCATTTAGTTTAAAGTATTTAATATTTTTCTTGACTTTAAGTCCTTTATTATTTAAAAATACATTTTTTCATTTTCATCTTTCTCAGAAATCCCCTTCTCTTCTCCTCTTCCCCTTCTCTTTCTTACTCCTCTCCATCCTCCTCTAAGAGAGAGAGTCTAGCCAAGATTGGCCTCAAATCTGTACATAGTCACAGATGACCTGAAAATTTTATTATCCAAACCTCCACCTTCTGAGTGCTACGTGCACATCATCATGCCCAGGCTATTTAACATCTTTCGTAAAATCAGATTCAGTTGATAAGATGAGTGCATATTATGTGTATATTGAACATCACACTGAATTTTATTAATATAAACATTTAATACATATTCATCAAAACTAAGATATTCCATGCTCTGACGGTAGATAGTGGTGATGGCTGCTCAGTACCATGGGTGTGTACTGATACTGAGATGTGCATTGAAAGTGATGGGTGTAGGGAAGTAAATGCCACCAAGCACACCCAATAGCAATGTTTCCTTTGAAATATAAAAATAAGTTCACCAGTTGGAAATTTATTAATACTTTAGTGAACAGTATGCATCCTCCCTTGGTGAATGTTTCATAAGCCCTTGAAAAGAATATGTGCTCTGCAGTTTTGAGTGTATCAGCTGGGTCACATTGCTTTACATTGCTGTTTTGAAGTTTTGTACCCTTGTTAAGAATTTCTCACTTCCTCTATCACTTGGGGAGAAGAACTTTTCATACCTCCCAATATAATTTAAGATGTTTCTTCCTTTATTTTTGCCACTTTGGGCTTTATGAATTTTAATATTTGAGTATAATTGTGGTGAATTTTACTTTGTTATCCTTCTTTTTCATTTTTTCAAAACTCTTTGTTGTAAAATTTGGTGTTGGTTGTACCAGTTTGCAGTCCCACCAGTAATGAAGGAGTGTTGGCTTTTTTATTGCTATGCTGGGAATTGAACCCTTTGCACATGTGAGGCAAATGCTCTACTATAGTGTTAGCCCATAATATTCTTTTTAAATATGGTTTTCATGCCTTTCTATGCTCAGTTTGCATTGCAAACATTCCTCATTGTTTTGATGTCAGTGTTGTATACATATGTATGTGCATATATATGTATGTATGTGTGTATGTATGTATGTATGAATGTATGTATGTATTATGTTTTTATGTATGCATGTGTGGTGGTTTGAATATGCTTGGCCCAGGCAGTGGTACTATTTGGAGGTGTGGCCTTGCTGGAGTAGGTGTGGCCTTCTTGGCAGAAGTGTGTCACTGTGGGCATGGGTTTTAAAACCCTCATTCTAGCTGTCTGGAAGCCATTCTTCTCCTTCATATGAAGATGTAGAACTCTCAGCTCTTCCTGCAGCATGGTAAGTCACCATGCTCCCACCTTGATGATAATGGACTGAACCTCTGAACCTGTAAGCACTCCAATTAAATGTTGTCCTTATAAGAGTTGCCTTGGTCATGGTATCTGTTTACAGCAGTAAGACAGCATGCATACATTTATATATTTATTTAGGGATTGGGGTTTGACCCCAGGGTCTAAGCATGGGAGGCAAGCACTCTACCCATGAGCTATAACCTCATGCCACACATTAATTTTCTAAAATGCGTTTAAGATAGCATGTAGTAGGTTACCTATATGACACTTTGCACTACCTTCTTAATCAGACAGCTACTATATGATAGTGAAATTTTCATTTTGGCAGGATCTGGATTCACTTAGGAGAAGGCCTCTGGGCATGCCTGTGGAGAATTATCTTGTTTACATTATTTGAGGAGGAAAGGCCTGCCCACTTTGGGGATGTCCATTCCTTATGCAGAAGAATCTGGACTATATAAATGGAGAAATAGAGCTGAGTATCATCAAATACTCATCCCCCATCCTGCCTATGGTTGGGATGTGATCACCTGCTTTAAGCTCCTCCAGTCTTAACCTCTCTACCATGGTAGATGCATCTTGAACTGTAAGCTGAAACAAACCCTTTCTCCCTTAAGCTGCTCATATCAGAGTATTTTATCACAACAATGGGATAGAAACTAAGAGACCCTTGGTTTCCAGTAGTTGCTTTAGGTCTATGACTATACCTTCTTAAATTATATAAATTTAATAGTATAATCAGTGAGATTATACTCTTTTATTCTTCATACTGGATAAATTAATTCTGTCTGCTCCTCACCCTACATCCCACTGTATTTGTCCTGGATCACTTCCCACATTCCTTCTCCTAATGTCTGCTTCAGAGTCTATATTTCATACTCCATAAACATTACCTTAGGGAGTGTGATTTTATTACAGAGACTCCCTCTGTTTTATGTACTGGCCTGTGTAATTTTATTTCTATGTCTGCTTTACATCCCAATTCACAAGGCTGCTTTTGTTTAGTCAGTGTTGTTTTATAATAATTATGAGAAAAAAACCCATCTCATTGTATTTCCATTTTTTCTTTCTTTTCCTTCTTTTCTTTCTTTCTCTCTTTCTTTCTTTTTTCCTGTTTCTGGTGCTCATGTTTTTTGTTTGTTTGTTTGTTTTTAACCACACTTTTATCTGTTTCATTTCCTTTTGACTTGAAGGGTAACCTTTTTATGTGTTTCAATGCAGACCTGTTCATCATGTATCCTCCCAGCTTGTGCCTATATCTTATCCTATTTTGAAGATTCTTTTTGTTGTATTTAGATTTCTGATCATCTTTTTATATTCTGTTTTCTTTGTTTTCCATTGGTTCAGTGAGAAGTCCTGGACCACTACCACCCCCTCTATGTGTGTGTGTTCTGCTTTTATTTTCAGACTTTATTTTTCTTATTTATTTATCCAGTACTATGTGTGTGACAGCAGAGTTGGAATCAGCAAATAGAGCCCAGGTAAGTATGCTGTGAGAGTACAACTCAGTTATGACAGAACACTCCAGCACATTGGAGGTGTCGGCACCATGAGATGACCACCAAGAATAGCAGCAGCATGAAGTGAAGCCAGCTGGATCCTAGAAAACAAGATGTGTGTGCTCCAGAGAGCAGACCCAGAGAAGTGACCTGAGCTCCTTGAAGGAACACGGAAGATCATTAATCATTGTCTTAAGGTTACTGTGCTACTAGGTCTGACTATGCTGGGGGCATTTTCTTTAAGTAGGGAGCTGGGCAGTCATAGGGCCACTAGAGAAGGTCCCCTCTTTCATGGATCATAGTCTTCAGCTGCCTGTCTTCCACTATCTAAGACATATGTTGGCTTATACTACCCTGGTCTAAAGCAGCAGAATTCAGAACCTTCCTATAATACATGGAATTCAGATGAAGTCATTAATATATCCTCATATGTAATGGTTTTGTGGTTGTATTTTAAATAGTGCCAAATACATATGTGTTTACTAAAACTATACTTATGAAATCTTGGCCAGTGAGGTGAGATGGCTCAACAGGTAAAATGCCCTTGCCATCAAGGCTTGATGATCTGAGCTTAATTCTGAGAAACCATAGAAATGTAGAAAGAGGGCATTCCAGTTTCCACCTGTGCTGGAAGCAGAGCCTTAGCTCTGGATCAGAACCCACACAGCCCACACCCCAGTTGCAGCTTGACTTCTCAGGTATTCTGGATCACAGGATCACAGGCTGACAAGAAGGACAGGCTCCAGTCAGAGACAGGGAGACCAGATAACACCAGAGAGAACCAGACCACAATAGGCAAGTATAAGAACATAAGCAACAGAAACTAATTTCTGTTTACTAATTTCTGTTAAAAATACAAAAACACACACATCTCTTGGCAACATCAGAATCCAGTTTTCCCACCACAGCAAGTCCAGGATACCTCAACACACCTATAGAGCAAGATTCAGTTCTAAATTCTCATTTCATGAAGATGGTAGAGGACTTTAAGAAAGACATAAATAACTCCCTTAAAGAAATACAGGAGAGGGGCTGGAGAGATGCCTCAGTGGTTAAGAGCACTGTCTGTTCTTCCAGAGGCCCTGAGTTCAATTCCCAACAACCACATGGTGGCTTACAACCATCTGTAACAGATCTGATACCCTCTTCTGGTGTCTTAAGACATCTATAGTTTATTTATGTACATACAATAAATAAATCTTGGAAAAGAAAGAAATACAGGAGAATGCAAGTAAACAAATAGAAACCTTTAAAGAGGAAACATATAAATCCCTTAAATGAACAGGAAAACACAACCAAACAGGTGAAGGAATTAAACAAACCCATCCAGGATCTAAAAATGGAAATAGAAATATTAAAGAAAACACAAAGAGAGTCAGCCCTGGAGATGGAAATCCTAGGAAACAGAACAGGAATCACTGATGCAAGCATCACCAACAAAATACAAAAGATAGAAGAGAGAATCTCAGCATTGAAGATACCATAGAAGACATCGACACAACAGTCAAGGAAAATACAAAAAGCAAAAGCTCCTATATCAAAACATTCAAGAAAACAGGACACAATTAAAAGACCTGAGAATAATAGGTATAGAAGAAAATGAAGATTCACAACTCAAAGGTCCAGGAAACATCTTCAACAAAATTACAGAAGAAAACTTCCTTAACCTAAAGAAAGAAATGCTCATAAACATATAAGAAGCCTACAGAACACCAAACAGATGGGACCAGAAAAGAAACTCCTTTAGTCAGATAATGATTAAAACACCAAATGCACGGAACAAAGAAAGATTATTGAAATCAGTAAGGGAAAAAGGTCAAGTAACATATAAAGGCAGACCTATCAGAGTTATACCAGACTTCTTAACTCTAAAAGACTCTAAAATCCAGAAGATCCTGGGCAAATGTCATACAGACCCTAAGAGAACAAAATGACATCCCAGACTACTATACCCAGCAAAACTCGCAATTACCATAGATGGAGAAAACAAGGTATTCCAAGACAAATTTATCAATATCTTTCTACTAATTCAGCCCTACAGAGGATAATAGGAGGAAAAACACAAAGAGGGAAACTACACCCAAGAAAAACCAAGAAATTAATCTTTTCACAACAAACCCAAAAGAAGAGAAACACACAAACATAATTCCATCTCTAACCACAAAAAATGTCAGGAACCAACAATCATTTGTCCCTAATACCTCTCAACACCAATGAAACGAAATAGGCTAACAGACTGGATACATAACTAGGAGCCAGCATTTTGCTGCATACAGAAAATACACCTCAGTGACAAAGACAGACATCACCTCAAAGTAAAAGTCTGGGAAAAAAGTTTTCCAAGCAAATGGTCCCAAGGAACAAGCTGAAATAGCTATTCTAATATTCAACAAAATAGACTACCAAAAAAGATGGGGAAAGATACTACATAATCATAAAGGGAAAATCCACCAAGATGAACTCTCAATTCTGAACATCTATGCCTCAAATGCAAGGGCACCCATATTTGTAAAAGAAACATTCCAGAAGCTCAAAGCACACATTGAACCTCACACAATAATAGTAAGAGATTTCAACACCCCAGTCTCACCAATGGACAGATCATGGAAACATAAACTAAACAGAGACACAGTGAAACTAAAAGAAGTTATAAACCAAATGTATTTAACAGATATACACAGAACATTTCACCCTAAAACAAAAGAATATGCCCTTTTCTCAGCACCTCATGGTACCTTTTCCAAAGTTGACCATATAATTGGACATAAAACGAACCTCAACAGATACAAGAACATTGAATTAATCCTGTGTATTCTCTCGGACCACCACAGATTAAGGCTGGTCTTCAATAGCAACAAAAACAACACAATGCCCACATATACATGGAAGCTGAACAACTATCTACTCAATGATAACTTGGTCAGGGAAGAAATAAAAGGCCTTTCAAAATTCACTGAAAATGAAGGCACAACATATATAAACTCATGGGACACAATGAAAGCAATAGTAAGAGGAAAACTCATAGCCCCTAGTGACTCCATAAAGAAACTGGAGAGAGCTTACACTAGCAGCTTGACAGCACACCTGAAAGCTCTAGAACAGAAAGAAGCAAATACACCCAAGAGGAGTAGATGATAGGAAATAATCAAACTCAGGGCTGAAATCAAATAGAAACAAAAATAACTATACAAAGAATCAATATAACTAGGAGCTGGTTCTTTGAGAAAATCAAAAAGACAGAAAAACCCTTAGACTAACCAGAGGACACAGAAACTGTATCCAAATTAAAAGATCAGACAACGAACAGAGATCAAAGGCATACAAATTGTAAGGGAGGAAGTCAAGATATCACTATTTGCAGATGATATGGTATACATAAGTGACCTCAAAAGTTCTACAAGAGAGCTCCTATAGCTGATAAATGACTTCAACAAAGTGGCGGGATATAAAAACTCTAACAAATCAGTAGCCTTCCTCTACTCAAAGGGTAAAAGGGTTGAGAAAGAGAGAGTGGAACAACACCTTTCATAATATAAATAATATAAAATACCTTAGTGTGACTCACTCTAATCAAGCAAGTGAAAGATTTGTATGACAAGAATAACAAATCGCTCTCTCCAGTGAGTTCCTAAGCTGGGAGCAGCCACCTGGGAGGCAAAGGCTCCACGAGTCGCAGGGGAGCCGCCAGGCAGCAGGGACCTGATCCTCTCAGCTTCCAACTAAAAGAGGTGGGTCAGCGACCTTAGCCGCCTCTCCCTTGCACGTGGAGAGTCTGCCCCCAGAGACCCGCAGGGACCCGGAGTCTCCAGTGAGAGCCACCATCCTCTCTCCAGTGAGTTCCTAAGCCTGGAGCAGCCACCTGGGAGGCAAAGGCCCCATGAGTCGCAGGGGTCTTGCAGGGCATCAGGGACAGGACAAGCTCCGGTCAGACTCACTAAGAACATCTATCACCAAAAATCAAGACATGGTGAAAGGCAAACGCAAGAATCCTACCAACAGAAACGAAGACTCCTTGGCTTCATCAGAACCTAGTACTCCCACTGCAGCAAGCACGGGAAAAGCAAGAATTGGATCTAAAAGCATATCTCACAATGCTGATAGAGGAAATTAAGAAGGACACGA
>NW_022196894.1:8956593-8971870 GCF_008632895.1 Mastomys coucha
GGAGGGGAAACTGGGAATGGAGAAATTTACATGTAAATAAAGAAAATATCTAAAATTAAAAAAAAGAATAACAAATCATTGAAGAAAGAAATTGAAGAAGACATCAGAAGATGGAAAGATCTCCCATGCTTATGTATTGGTAGGATTAATATTGTAAATGAACCCAGACACTCATGGTCACTTGATCTTTGACAAAGAAGCTAAAATCATCCAGTAGGAAAAAAAGACAGCATCTTCACCAAATGGTGTTGGTTCAACTAGTGGTCAGCATGTAGAAGAAATGGTATGTACTCACTGATAAGTGGATATTAGTCCAAAAGCTCACAATGCCCATGATACAATCCACAGACCCTATAGTGCTTAGAAGGAAGGAAGACCAGGGTGTGGATGCTGCATTGAGGAGGGAATAGTATGATCCTGGGAGTGGGGAGGGGAAGGGGTTCTGGAAGGGAGAGAGGAGAGGGAGGAAATAAGGGGGAAGTATCAGGGACTGGATGAGATGTGAGAGAGGAGCAGAGGGTCAGCAAATTGGATAAAAATATATAGTAGGGGGAGATGAGGAAATGGGAATAGCTACTGGAGGGTTCCAGACACCAGGAAAATGTGAGGCTCCCAGGATTGATGGAACTAGAAAATACCATCCTGAGTGAGGTAACCCAGATGCAAAAGAACACACATGGTATATATTCATATATGTAGCAGAGGATGGCCTTGCCTGACAGCAATGGAAGTGGAAGCCCTTTATCCTGGGGAAGATTGTTATCCCAGTGTAGGGGGATGCTGGATTGATGGGGCAGGAAAGTGTGGGTAGGTGGGGGAGCACTCTCATACAGGTAAAGGGGTAGTGGGAGAGTGGATGGGGTTGGTGTCAGGGAACCCAGAAGTGAGACATTATTTGAGATGTAAATGACTGGAATAATTAAAAAATAAAAAAGAAAGAAAGAAAGAAAAGAAAGAGAGAAAGAAAGAAATGTCAAAAGAGAGCTGACTCTATAAACTTGTTCTCTGACCTCCACTCAAGTACCAAGACACATGGCCTGTTATGCATGCATACACACAATAATAAATAAATGAAATACTACTACTGACTACATGAAAAGTCTAAAATTCCTTTCAGGAGGCTGGCAAGATGGCCCTGCAGATAAGAGCATGCATTGCCTTTCCAGAGGCTATGAATTTGGTTCCTACCACTCATGTAGGGGAGCCCAGAATCACCTGTAGCTGCAGTTTCAGAGCATCCAGTGTCTTTGAACTCTGCATCTACATGCACTCAGACACACATAATTAAAACTAAAATAAATTCTAAAAGACTCCTTTCATGTTTGATAATTTCTCTCATTCTTTGGAAGACTTAGTGAATAAATACTGAATTTACCAAACATGCATTCTATTCCTTGGCAAGACCCCATTATATTTGACCTGTTTTTTTTTTTAATTAGCCAGTTATGAAAGAATTTTTCAACTAAGTATTCCAGTCAAGATTTTTAATAGTCACTGTTATCCATGCTTCCATACAGAGCATCCATCTCGTAGTTCTTGGCTTGGCAACCTTTGTTGCCCTAGTTTCATTTCCGTTGCTATGATAAATACCCTGGCCAAAGCAACTCTAAAAAAGATAGGGTTTATTTGGCTTACGATTCCAGATTTCATTTTATCACCTAGAAGAAACTGAGAGAGGAGCTGGAGACAGTGAGTCCCATCCACAGTCAAGAGCAGAGAGAGAATATTCCTTGTGCTCAGTCCGCTGTCTATCCTTATATAGTTCAGGGCCCAAACCTGGGGAATGTTACTGCCCTTGGCAGCTCACCTCACATCATCCATATCAAGAAAATTTTGCAGGCATGCCACAGGCCAACCTGGTCTACATAATGTCTCAGTAAGAGGGTCTTCTTGGAGAGGGGGGAGGTGTTCTAGATTGTGTCTTGTTGACAATGAAAATCACCACACTAGATTTAGTTTTTGAGAGTTATTATTTCTTCTTTCCAGCAGCCTGTTCTTTCCTCCTGGTGTGACAGTACAATACATTTCTTTGGGTTTAATTTGTTAACTGTTCTTTACACATTAATATGCTTATTGTCTTTTTAATGTTCTTCGACACTGTTGGATTTCTTCAGATGAGTGGTATTTATTGGTTGTTGTTTATAATTATTGGTGAAATTTAAATTGAATGATGTTACCAGCTGGGGAGCAATTCTTTAGTCCAGTAATTATTCAGAAATTTCAAGAACATTGTCTGTTCCCTTGACAATGGCTCCAGATTTGAATCCTGAGGAATCTACATTTTGTTTCTTTACTTTCTTTTATCGAACAAGATAGTTTTATTTTGAATATTTGCTCTTCCTTGTCCTTCCTGGAAGCTGGGAGTTATGTAGGTCACACCCTTTGTCTCTAGCCATAGATTCCACTTTGAAAATCTTTGGGTCTAAGTTCTACATGCAAGACATTTTCATAAGCCTGAACATGTCAGATAAAAAAAGTCTGATATGCAGGCTCTGGATTAACTACTCCATCTTTTAATCAACTATCCTTCTGATGAACAATGACCCTTTGCTCCTTAATCCACCTATCATTTAGTCGTTTTTGCTACTTTTCTCTCTCATATCAATTGTGTTTTGAAGTGCGTGCATGTATGTGTGTTTGTTTGTGTATGTGTGTGTGTGTGTGTACACTTTCGTTTATGCATGTATGTACACATGTATATAGAGATCTGCTCATCTGTACATAGACATGTGGAGGCTAATGGATTAATGGATCTCTTTTTCTATTGCTCTCCACTTTATTTTGAAATGGTGCAGCTCACTGCATCAAGAGTTAATCTATTTCAGCTGGACTGTTTCTCCTTTCCCAGTGCTAGGGCACATGCCACAAAGCTACAAAGCCATACATAAAACCCTGTATGGTTCTGAGTGTGAACTCAGGTTTTCACACTTGTGTAACAATCATTTGGCTGCCCTCTGAGATTTGTGCTTGGCCTCTATGGATGGTTTTACTGTGTGTCTTATTGTCTTCCTCTATCCTAGTCATAAACTTTAAACCAGAAGTGGCTGCTGGCAACTGTATGTCCTGTTCTCAGCAGACACTATATCTAAACATTTTCTTTATGGCTACATGTATTTGCCAGTATAAAACTGCAGCACCTACATAAAACAAGCATGCAGGTATGAGTGAATCACTTTCCTGGGTAAAATATAACACCCAATGCTTACTTATTCCATAGTGATAGTAGGAAAGAACACCTTAAATCTACATGAGGGAGAAGGGTGACAACAAAAAAGCATGTCATCTGCAAAATCCATCAGAAAGCTTCCATGTGTATCTATTTGTCACTTGAGGATAATCAATGACACAACAGATCTCCATCTGTAAATCAAAGTGTTCCAGAATGGCAGACATTGGCAAGTGGAACTGATTTTCAAGATGGTAATGAAGTTAGCATAAAGCCCAAGTCAGCTTGACCTTGTATCTAAAGCTTTGAAAATGACATTTCAAAGACACCTTGCAAGCAGACTCCAGTCAATGATGATGTGGTATGTCTGGGGAAGATTGTATTTTTATTTTATTTAGAAAATGTATTATTTTTAAATTAAAATAAAACTTTCTCCTTTCCTTCCTCCAGGCTCTCCTCAATACCCTTTCTTTAACCCCTTCTATGCACACCCATTCTCAAATTGATAGCCCCTTTGTTGGTTGTTATTATTACATATATATAATATATGTATATATTATATATACACACATACATACATATAAAAATGTAGACTGCTGAGTCCATTCCTATTGTCTCTGTGCATATAGTCTCAGGGCTGACCATTTTGTATTTTAATATAACCATTAAAGACACTCACCCTGGGAGAGTTTAATTCTTCCTTGTCCAGCAATCATTACTTGCATATAGTTCTTTGTCTTCATGTTGGACCACGTGGTATTTACTCCTTCTACATTACTATGTTTAGTGATATTGTAATTGTTTCAGTCTTGTTTATGTAGCCTAATATTTTTATTTTCATAATTTTTTGTGCGTGTGTAATCAAGTTTAACTTTCAGGGACTCTGTTCTCTCCTTCCATTATGTGTTTCCCAGCGACTGAGCTTGGGTTGTCAAGTTTGGTAGCCAACACTTTTACATGGTGAAACATTTTCCAGGCTCTTTCTTCCTTTTCTTTTTGTTTTCTTCTTCCTTTTCTTCTTCTTTTTCTTCTTCCTTTTCTTCTTCTTCTCCTTCTCCTTCTCCTCCTCCTCTTTCTTCTTCTTCTTCTTCTTCTTCTTCTTCTTCTTCTTCTTCTTCTTCTTCTTCTTCTTCTTCTTCTTCTTCTTCTTCTTTTTTACAAAACTAAGAGTTAAACTGAATGAATCCTGTCTACTGTGAAGCTGGAGATAGCCATGGGTTTGTATGCTTTTGGTATATGTTTTTCTTAGTACTCATTGTCACATTGATTAAACATGTATTAATTAAGTATTCAAAGTAGACTCCAAACATTCTCATACTAGCAAGGTACTCACAGGATATCAGAAAAGAAAAAAAGAGGCACCTTTCCAATTTATAACAACATAATATGGCAGTACAAGAAATTTAATATTCTGACTTACAAGAATCCATGAAAACTCAATTAAATTGGAATGTGTGTGAATGAGCGTCTCCAGAGGAAGAAATAAATGGAAACTGAAATAGGTCAGTTATCTGCGATGAGATGAACAAAGTGAGGTAGGGACTTTTACTTATCTAGAGGCATGACCATATATCATGTGGTTCAGTAGAATGGTGTAAGTCTGCATTGCTGGTGAAAAGAACATGTATGGGAAATGGCAAGAAATAATGTTGGAAATGTATATTAGTTTATTTTTGTAACTGTAATAAAATACATGAACTGGGTTACTTTATAAAGAAAAGTGCTTTATTTACTTCAAATTTTGAGGCTAGAAATGCAAATAACATATCATAGGCTCTAGTGACCATCATACATTGTGCCATGGTGTGAGTGTACATGTCTTTCTGGGTGTTTGGTATCTGTGCCCCTTCTCATATAGCCCCCAGGATTCCATCATGGAAACAACTTCATCTAAACCTACGTTACTTTGTAAAAGTCTTACCCTTGTTCACCATAGTTGGTTAAAATTTATCCTACCCCTTTATGCTATTTACAAGTGACTTTGGGAGAGAGAGAGAGAGAGAGAGAGAGAGAGAGAGAGAGAGAGAGAGAGAGAGAGAGAGAGAGAGAGAGAGAGAGAGAGAGAGAGAGAGAGAATATTCAATGGCAGCTGAAAGGACCCAGGAGTCAGACAATGCATAGGATTTGCTTGTGCTGTTTTAGACATACTTAATATCATGAGGATGTGATTCATTATGTTGGATATAGGAGACTGTAGAGGAAGGAACAGAAAACAGAAGACAGAATTGGAATCATGGGAACAAATTAGAAAAGTGTGGAAGAATTTTATGGACATTGATAAGTACTTTTGTGAAGATATTGTCATCAGAATGACAATAAAGAGAAAGGGTTGAGAATGATCTAGAGCTTGAGAATGATCTAGAACTATATAATAAATGGAACCTGGGAGCAAGGGTGCAATTGTTGGCATCTCTGAGCTACTCAGTGAATACAGAACACTTCACAGAAATCAGAGTGTGATGAACATAAGAAGGAGGAAGTTCAGTTTTGAATTCTTTGGTGTGTGTGTGTGTGTGTGTGTGTGTGTGTGTGTGTGTGTGTGTGTGTGTGTGGTATGTTATGCAACTATACACACCTAAGGAAGCAAGAAGTCATTATTGAATATCTTCCACAATTGTTCTCCATTTGAATTTTTAAGGGAGGACTATTTAAGACAGTGTCTGAACCTGGAGCTCACCAACTAGTTTGGTTGGTCAACCAACATACTGTAGGGATTCAATTGCCCCACTGCTAATACTGAGGTTCCAGAATCTTGCTGTAGGGACTGGTCTTTAGATGGGCATTAGGGATATATATTCAGGGCTTCATGCTTGAGTAACATGTTTTAGCACTCATCCCACCTCACCAGTTCCAGCTTTGGCTTCTGCAATTGAAGCATGTGAGTGCTGCTGTGTTATACACACAGATGTCCCTCATGTGGTAGTTCTGAGTGGAGAATTTTATCTGGAGGCTAAAGTGACAAACAGGTAAAAGTAAACTGAGCAAAAAGCATCACATCAGCACAGAGGCAAGAAACTCAGTATAAACTATTGTTTTTATATCAGTTGGCTGGGGCTACTGTTAAACTGTTATAGATTTAGCTTAAAAATAGATGTTCCCCTGCTGCAAGAAATATTAAAAAAGGAACCTGTCAACTCTCCATGTTCCTGCTTCTCTCAACCTGCCAACTCTCTGGCCCCACGGGGCCACAAAGCTCTCCCTGGGTGAATTCAATTTGGCGGTCTCTCTGCCCACCAACTCCCTGATGGGGGCCCCTGAGTTCCTCTCACTACCATGCAATGTCCCACGCACCCCATGGTCAGCTATCTCAACACCTAATTATCTGGTAGAATCAAGCTCTTAAAGCTTATGATTATGGTTAATCAATCAGATTTATGTATCAATAAAATCACAATTTACAAGATGCCAATACAATAATTTCAGAGCCAATTGATAATTATAAAAGCTTTATCCCAGTTATTCTAACCTTATTAAATCATCACATCGGCTTCCATTCTCCTTCCTCTCCTCCTCTTAGACCTCTCTGTCTTTGCAACTCTTAGCGCTGCCTCCCGTTTCCCTGCCAATCACAAGCCTTCTCTGCACTAATGTAATTTGACAGGGGAAATCCTGCAGCATTCCCCCCAAACACCCTTCTCAGTTTGGAGGCTGGAGTTTCAAGCATGATTCTTCCTGTTTCTTACTTGGGAGGAAGAAGCAGAAAGAAAAGAAAGAGGGAGCTGAAGGAGGAGAGTGAGAGACAGAGACAGACAGAGACACAGAAAGAGAATAGGTTAGAACAGGATAGTGATTTCTGAGAGCAATGAGTTTTAGCATTGAATCTACCAGCTAAAATCTCTCAAATATTTAGCTGCTCACTTGAGCTATTCTGAATTTGCAGACATGCAACACAAGCACTGACCTCCTTCTCAGTTAATTTGAATTGTGTTGGGTTGTCTCCTAATGTCAGAACTCCAAGTAAGTGGGAGATTCCTGGCGTATGGATGAAAGCAGTGCTGTGATTTGAGGACTTGCTCAAGGGTGAGAAAGTTGAGAAAAATAAGTGTTTTAGAAGAATGAAATAAGTAAGAATGCTTACTCATTCACATAGAAAGCATTTCTTTGTTCCATGGCTGGAGATTTGGGGTTGAACATGGGTTATTCTGTATGTGTGTGAATGACTCAGTTTGAGATAAAAGGGCCTATTTTGTGGCATGGCCTAGATTACACCTCTATAGAACTGCATGTGTGCTAATAATATTGGAGTTTTGTTTACCATGATGAAAGGGCAAAGATGTTCACATGAACATGAATGATGTTAACAGAGAAGAGAGCCATAGCACACTGGGTTCAGAGGGAATGAAGTTTTAAACAGAATTACATCTCCCAGAATTGAGTCTTCTCTGTCACTCTTTGCCATCATGGGCACTCATGCATGGCATTAGCTAAGATGAAAACATCAGGAAGGAAGTGGTAAAGCATTGTTAAGACCTATGAGGACAGAGGTGAACTTAGAAGTTGACTTTTCCCATGAGAGGACTTGGTACCTTGTTTCACTGTCCCTTTTTTTGGTGACCTGTTGCCCAGAGTGATAATTCTGAGCTTAAACCCAACTAAGCCATAAAGGGGAGATTACAGTAGGACAACCTATGAGTCACAGTGCTCACAGTGGGGCAACTCATGAGAGGCTCACAGTGGGACAACCCAGGAGAGGCTCACAGTGGAACAACCCATGAGAGGCTCACAGTGGGACAACCCATGGGTATAATGCTATACTTTAGAACAAAGGACACTGACAGAATAAATGACCCCCACTTCCTCTCACAGCTACCCACTGGTCACAGTAAAGTCCCCACACTCCACAGTGAAGAACAAAGAAGGTGTGCTATTGAGTCACACCATTGAGGACTCTCAGAACTTAAAGGGGATGTATGGATTTTCTCCACCACCTGCTGGTTCTGCAGGTGAAGAGTCGAAGCCCAATGATCATTTAACTTGTTTATAAACATCCAGCAGTTGGTACCTGTTGGGACTAGAGGTCTGTGTTCTGGTCTTCTGCTTGTACCAGTTCTGATCACTCATCTCTTTTCTTTTATGGAGGGAGGATGCTGTTCTAAGCATGTTCTATAAGGCTGTGAGATTAGTGGTCAGGAGAACTGAGTTCTGGTTCAATCAGATCTGTTTCCTTATGTGGTGCTTTCAAAACAGTAATTCAAGGCTGAAGATCGTCACCATAAGACTTCCTGAAACCTACACACTAAACCTTGAAAAGATCACTCTTTCTAACTTTCTATTGTTGAAATCAGGTTCCCAGGCCAAACTCAAGGTGTTTTGAAATCAGTTCTAGATCCTGATAAAAGGAGTGGTAAAGGTTGTGTGGACTAGAACTTACTAATTTGTGTGTGTGTGTGTGTGTTTGTAGAGTGTGTTGCAGGTATATAAGAGTGTGGCATATACAGCACTGTGTGTGCATGTGGAAGTTATAGCAGAGCATCTTGACATTATGCTGTACTGCTATTCATCTGGTTACTTTGAAAGAGGCTTACCCAGTGAACCAGGCACTGCTGTCAATTGGCTAGGCTGGCCAGTGTGCTCTCAGGATCTGTCTATGCTCCCCATTCCTGGGGTTATAGGTACAAACAATCATGCCTGAGTTTTCACGTGGTGGTAGGAATTTGAACTTGGATTCCCTAGCACAGCACACTTACCAATGGAATCATCTCCCCAAATAATATTCTCAATGTTTTAAAAGAACTAAAAATTTAAAATTTTCAAAGATTAAGAAAAAAATGAGACAGGATCTTACTTGTATAGTCCAGACTGACCTGGAACTAATCTTTGTTGTTCAGGCCAGCCTTGAATTTGGGACTCTTTTGCTCAGCCTTTCAAGTCCTGGGATGACAGACAGGTGCAAGCATGTTTGTCCACAGAACTTGTTACTGCTTTCGTGTTTGTAAACTTGAATCTACTTGGCTAGATAATGTGAAGTTGACATAAGAACAGCAAAATAACCACATTGACTCCTTTATACAAATACAGTTTCTGGAGTTGGCTGATTTCATGTTGCTCATGAGGTCATATTGAGATTTTTGTGCAAGTAGGGCATCCTTGTAGAGAAATTATAAGCCTGCATGTGAACCATACATGTAAATGCACAATCAGTGTACATCTTAATATGATTTTATAAGAATCACAGTTTGGATATTAAAGAATATGTTAATCTCAATAGAGAAAGTCTGGGTTCAAAAATTAAATGAAAAGCTGAAAATAGGCACTATTATATCCTTAGTCAGCACACAGCCAGGCATGGGTGAAAACAGGCACTATTATATCCTTAGCCAGCTGGGATAGGTAGATTACAAGCTGCCTTTCAGTTTCCTAGGAGACACCATAGGAGTCACAAGCACCATCGATTCTGATGAGAGGGACAGAGAAGGTTGACCACAAAGTCATGACTGGAATCTAAATGCCATATCTCTCTTTCTTGCTCTCTCTTTCTCTCTCTCTCCACACATATATATCTATATATACATATATATGGATTTAGATATTTGTATGTATGTGCATATGTGTATATTCATATGTATTTATATGTGTGTATTTGGGGATGGATGTTATGTGTGTGTGTGTGTCTCCACAGGTGCACATGTAGAAATCAGAGTTCAGTTTCAAATGTCTTCCTCCATTACTTTACAACTTATCTTTTGAGATGGGTCTTTCACTGAACATGGAGCTCACTGATTGGCTACACAGACTGGCTGATGAACCCCTGGTATCTAACTGTCTATGCCTCCACATTTCTGGGGTTATCGGCATTCGATCCTGAGGTGGTTGGTTTAATGTCAGTCTGCTAAAAACTAGAGTTACTTGAGCAGGAACACTCAACGGAAGAGCTGTCGTGATTTCCTTAAATGACATGTGGGCAGCACTGGCTGGTAGCGGCCCAGACAAAGGATCCCATGGTAGAAAAATGATCATTTGCTGTTTCCTCACTTTGCCTTCTCTCTGGCTGCTGATTTGATTTACTTATTGCTATGACTGCAAATTCTTTCACTGACATTAGATCTAGAGTTTCTACCACTGGACTGGGACAAAAGCTCTTCTAGAGCCTCCCAGAGTCTGGTGCCAGGATGAGACTGTGGAGGCACACAGCTGTGTGGACTGAGCTGTCAGCTTCTCTTGAGAGAGCCACTGTTCATTTACATTAAGGGCTGAGGTACCCAGCCTAATGGATGGAGAAACTATCAGGTTCTCAGACTCTCTGACATGAGACAGTTGTTGTTATTATTTCAATATAAACTTTTTAATGAATTCTTTTAATATATAAATATATTCATCCCATTGATTCTGTACCTATAGAGAGCCCTGACTAATAATAATAGCATAGCTCCTTATACTTCTATGGAAGGAACTTTAAAAAATATTTACTTTATATTTTGATATTATAGTAAAATTATATTATTTTTTTCTGCCCCATTCTTCTCTCCAAACCCATTCATATAGCTTCAAACTCAAGGTGTGTGTGTGTGTGTGTGTGTGTGTGTGTGTGTGTGCATGCATGCATGTGTGTGTTTGATATAATATCTCTGCCTAGTCTGTATACAGTTGCTTCTATAACTTTAGGGGCTAACCATTTGATATTGGATAACTAAGAGCCCTGGGGAAGGCTTCTTTCCTAGTTGCCTATAGCTCTTTGTATGGGATAAACAGTCTTCATTCAGCTCATGTTTATGCTGTCATGTTGGTGATACTTTATGTATGAAGCTTCTGACCTTCTGAAGAGACACAATTGCACAGCAACCCCCCAGTTTCCCTGGTTCTTACAGTTCTTCTGCCTCCTCTCCTGAATGATCCCTGAGCCTTAGGTACAGCAAACAACAGACTCACTACACCATCTTCCAGCTCCAAAAAGAATGTGTGCTGTCCATGATGCTGAAGTAGCTAGCCAAGGTTGAATTCTGATCCACATTACAGAGACCATTTAGGTTGTGACTGGCAAAAGCCAATTGGAATTTCACATGTCTGTGTTGTCACCAAGTAGAAGATGTGGACTGAGAGAGTTGGTAATCCTGCCTATCTCGGGGGTGCACAAGGTCCCTAATACTTTAAAACTTCTTTGTTATTTTTATTTATATGTGTGAAGTATGGATTGTGTGTGGTACTCTGATGTGTGGAGGTTAGAGGACATCTTGTAGGAATCAGTTTTCTCCTTCCACCGTGTGGGTCTCAGGGATGTAGCATGGATCAGGATCACATGACTGGCCTCCTGGAGCTTTTATTTAAAAAATGGAATTCAGTGAAAAAGTCGATGGGTATTTTTCATCTTTTCAGTTATTTCTCAGATTTCCAGTTAACAAAACAAAACAAACAAAAAATTTCTGTTTCTCGTAGACTTCATCATGTGCCTCAGCTGAAATCTGTCGCTAATTCCAGACTTGGTCACCTGTCACCTACCACATATAATCAGCTTCTCAGGTAAGAGAAACTAACTTTAAATAGTTTAATTTCAAATCAAGGGCAGGAAAAGGGGACAAGAGACTTGAAGATGGGTAATGTAGATTGTATCCCAAAGGGTTGTCTAGAAAACAAACTCAATCAAATTACACTTAATTTTAAGTACACTTAAAGTTTCCAGCAAGAAAAAAATCTCAGTGAGGCATGGCAGCATAGATTTGTGCTCTCAGCACTCAGGAGGCTAAGACAGGAAAATTATGAATTTTAGACTAGCTTTGGTCAAATGTTTTTTCAGCATCTAATGAAATGATCATGTGGGTTTTTTTTTTTTTGAGTTTGTTTATGTAGTGGATTATATTGATGGATTTCCATATATTGAACCATCCCTGCATCTCTGGGATGAAGCCTTTGATTGTGGTGAATGGTCATTTTGATGTCTTCTTGGATTTGGCAAGAATTTTATTGAGTATTTTTGCATCAATGCTTATAAGGAAAATTGATCTGAAGTTCTCTTTTCTTGTTGGGTCTTTGTGTGGTTTAAGTATACATGTAATTGTGGCTTCATAGAATGAATTAGGTAGTGTTCCTTCTGTTTCTATTTTGTGGAATAGTTTGAAGAGTATTGGTATTATGTCTTCTTTGAAGGTCTGATAGAATTCTGCACTAAACCCATCTAGTCCTGGGATTTTCTTTGGTTAGGAGACTTTAAATGACTGCTTCTATTTCTTTAGGGGTTTATGGCACTGTTTATATGGTTTATCTGATCCTGTTTTAACTTTAACACTTTGTATTTGTCTAGAAAATTGTCCATTTCATCCAGATTCTCCAGTTTTGTTGAGTGTAGAATTTTGTAATAGGATCTTATGATTTTTGAATTTCCTCAGTTTCTATTGTTATATCTCCCTTTTCATTTCTGATTTTGTTAATTTGGATACTGTCTCTGTGACCTACTGTCCCTCTACCCTCTGGTTAGTCTGGCGAAGGGTTTATCTATCTTGTTAATTTTCTCAAAGAATCAGCTTCTGGTTTTGTTAATTCTCTGTATAGTTCTTTTTGTTTATATTTGGTTGATTTCAGCCCTGAGTTTGATTATTTACTGCCATCTACTCCTCTTGGGCATATTTGCTGTATTTAGTTCTAGACCTTTCAGGTGTGCTGTTAAGCTGCTAGTGTATGTATTCTCTCTCCAGTTTTTTTCTGGAGGAACTCAAAGCTATTAGTTTTCTCTTCTTAGCCTGGCTTTCATTGTGTTCCATAAGTTTGGATATGTTGTGCCTTCATTTTCATTAAATTTTAAAAAGTCTTTATGCTTTAAGATCAATAATTGAACCTTCCCATCTGTCTGGGCTGGTGTCCAGAGCAGACCTTAGGCACAAGCTCCGCAGACAGTCCCACAACACCCAGAGGAAGCTCCACTCCCAGGTGCTCTGACACACCCAGGATCAGAGGTGAGCAGGAACCAACATCTGTCCCAACACTGGGAGTAACTGGAACCAGTGGCACACAGGAATTCCACCAGCCCAGTGACTCAGGTTCCTTCTGGTCTGTCTGGGTTAGTGTCCTGAGCAGACCTAGGGCACAAGATCTGCAGCCAGTCCCACAACACACAGAGAAAGCCCCCTGGCGATCTAACAAGCCCAGGACCACAGGATCCCAAAATTACAGGATCACAGAGACTGCATGACTCTGTGGAGTTCTGACAGAATCAACATCAGAGGAAGGACAGGCTCCAGTCAGATTTAGCAAGGGCAGGTAGCACTAGAGATGACCTGATGGTGGGGGGTGGGGCAATCATAAGAAAATAAACAACACAAACCAAGCTCACTTGACATCATCAGAACCCAATTCTCCCACCATAGCAAGTCCTGGACACACCATTACACTGGAAAAGCAAGATTCAGATATAAAATCACTTCGCATGATGATGATACAGGACTTTAAGAAAGACATAAATAGCAACCTCAAAGAAATACTAGAGAACACAAGTAAACAGCTAGAAGCCCTTCAAGAAGAAACACAAAAATCCCTTAAAGAACTACAGGAAAACACAATCAAACAGGTGAAGGAAATGAGCAAAACCATCCAGAATCGAAAAATGGAAATAGAAACAATAAAGAAATCAGAAAGAGAGACAACTTTGGAGTTAGAAAACCTAGGAAAGAAATCAGGAGTTGTAGATGCAAACATCACCAACAGAATAAAAGAGATAGAAGAGAGAATCACAGGGGCAGAAGACACCAGAAAAAACTTTGACACAACAGTCAAAGAAAATGCAAAAAGCAAAAAGCTCCTAACCTAAAACATCCAGGAAATCCAGGATGGAATGAGAAGACCAAACCTAAGGGTAATAGGTATTGAAGAGAGTGAAGACTCCCAATGTAATGGACCAGTAAATATCTTCAACAAAATTATAGAAGAAAACTTCCCTAACCTAAAGAAAGAGATGCCCATGAACAAACAAGAAGCCTACAGAACTCCAAATAGACTGGACCAGAAAAGAAGTTCTTCCCAACACATAATAATAAAAACACCAAATGCACTAAACAAAGAAAGAATTTTAAAAGAAGTAAGGGAAAAAGGTTAAGTAACCTATAAAGGGAGGCCTATCAGAATTATACCATACTTCTCACCAGAGACTATGAAAGCTAGAAGATCCTGGGCAGATGTCATACAGACCCTACAAGAACACAAATGCCAGCCCAGACTACTATACCCAGCAAAATTCTCAATTACCATAGAGGGAGAAAACAAGATATTTCATGACAAAACAAAATTTACACAGTATCTTTCCACAAATCCATCCCTACAAAGGATAATAGATGGAAAACATCAACATAAGAAGCAAAACTACACCCTAGAAGAAACAAGAAGGTAATCTTTCAACAAATCCACACAAACCTAATTCCACCTCTTACAACAAAAATGACAGAAAATGATAATTACTTTTTCTTAATATATTAATATGAAAATTAATATTGCCAACAATATTAATATCCTAATCGATTGAAATCCAATAATATGAGGACTTAGAAATTTGTTAATTGTCATCCAATGGTCTCTCTAATTTGGTAATTGGAGAAATAGGTCCAACATTTTACAGTCCATATACAGTTTCAGCTTGTTTGTGACAGTGTCTGGCTGTGTCTTGAACATAAGGGTCTTGAAATCTTACTTCTCCTATCTCAGCCTCTCTATTATTAGTCTTGTTTATTTCATGTTTTTACACTATAGTATGGCTTTCAGAACAGCTTATATATTTCAAAAGTATTTATATACCCAAAAGAAACATAGCAATTAACTAGGGAGCTTGCTTGTAAGAGAACAACAAAGAGTGAGACCGAATGCTTTGCTTGACGTTTGTAACGCTTGTATCAAGTTTGAAGAAGAGGACTTTATAAGTTACTCTTTCTCTGAGATGAATGCTTTTCCAAATTATCACAGCTAATGAACCAAATTCTTACTCTCACCTAATGTCTGTGCCACCCTCCAAGCAGAACCATTGGTCATTGAAACAGTTGGTGAATGACTTTATGGATAGACCATCTTAATACCTACATCATTTCTTAAATGAATGTAACCCGTTCTCTGTGGGTTGAGAATAAAGTCACTCCTCAAGTCAAATAGCTTTGACCATAGCAGGAAGTCTGTATCCAAAAATCGTGCCTACAATTCATTTCT
>NW_022196894.1:8972631-8972849 GCF_008632895.1 Mastomys coucha
AGAATGTGATTTAATTCTATTTACTTAAAATATGTTTTTAAATGTTAATAAATTCAGATAAATTGAAAGCATGTAACTTTTCTCATCATAATGCAATAAAAGTTTTAAAAAAAATAATTGAGAAATGTGACCTCATAAAATTGCAAGCTTCTGACCCAGCTATACCACTCCTGGGCATATACCCAAAAGATACTGCAACATGTAAGAAGGACACATGC
>NW_022196894.1:8973414-8988342 GCF_008632895.1 Mastomys coucha
TTTGGAGGGGAAACTGGGAATGGAGAAATTTACATGTAAATAAAGAAAATATCTAAAAAAAAAAATTGCAAGCTTCTGTAAGGCAAAGAACACTGTCAATAAAACAAAACAGCAACCAACAGATTGGGAAAAGACCTTTACCAATCCTACATCCAATAGAGGGCTAATATCCAATATATACAAAGAACTCAAAAAGCTATACTCCAGAGAACCAAATAACACTATTAAAAAATGGGATACAGAGCTAAACAGTGAATTCTCAACTGAGAAAACTCAAATGGCCAAGAAACACCTAAAGAAATGTTCAACATCCTTAGTCATCAGGGAAATGCAAATCAAAACAACCTTAAGATTCTACCTCACACCAGTCAAAATGGCTATGTTAAAAAACTCAGGTGATAGCAGATGCCTGGGAGGATGTGGAGAAAGCGGAACACTCCTCCATTGTTGGTGGGATTGTAAGCTGGTACAACCACTCTGGAAATCAGTTCCTCAGATATAGTACTACCTGAGGACCCAGTTATATCACTTCTGGGCATATACCCATTAGACACTCCAACATGTAATAAGGGCACATGCTCCACTATGTTCATAGCAGCCATATTTATAATAGTGAGAAGTGGAAACAACCCAGATGTCCCTCAACAGAGGAATGGATAGAGAAAATCTGGCACATTTACACAATAGAGTGCTACTCAGATATTAAAAACAATGAGTTCATGAAATTCTTAGGCATATGGATGGAACTAGAAAATGTCATCCTGAGTCAGGTAACCTAGTCACAAAAAACACACATAGTATGCACTCACTGATAAGCACAATAGCTTGGAATACCCAAGATACAATTCACAGACCATATGAAGCTCAAGAAGAAAGAAAACCAAAGTGTGGATGCATCCGTGATTATCAGTGATACCTAGAAGGAGGAACAAAATACTCACAGGGGAAATATGCAGACAATGTGTGGAGCAGAGACTGAAGGAAAGGCCATCCAGAAACTGCTCCACCTGGGAATCCATCTAATATACAGTAGTCAATCTGAACACTATTGAGGATGCTGGGAAGTGCTTGCTGACAGGAGCCTAACATTGCTATCTCCTGAGAGGCTTTGCCAGAGCCTTACAAATACAGAGGTGGATGCTCACAGCCAACCATTGGACTGAGTGCAGGGTCCCAGATGGAGGAGTTGGAGAATGGACTAAAAAAGCTGCAGTGGTTTGCAGCCTCGTTGGGAGAGCAACAGTGTCAATTGGCCAGACCTCCCAGAGCTCCCATGGACTGGACCACCAACCAAAGAGTACACATGAAAGGATCCATGGCTCAGGTCTCATACGTGGCAGAGGATGGTCTTGTTGGACATCAGTGGGAGGAGTGGCCCTTGGTCCTGTGGGGGTTTGATGCCCCAGTGTCGGGGAATGCCAGGGCAGGAAGGGAGGAGTAGGTGGGTTGGTGGCGGAGCACACTCATTGAGGCAGAGAGAGGGGGTATGGGATAGAGGTTTTTTGGAGGGGAAATCTAAAAAAGGGATAACATTTGAAATGTAAATAAAGAAAATATCCAATAAAAAAAGAAAAACACCAAAAAACAAAAACATAACAAATCCATCACTGAGACACTATTTCTCCCAATTCTGATTCCATCATCTCTAGCAAATACATCAAAATCATCTTCCATATGAAAATACTTTAAATATTTGTTGACAGCAGTTTGTCTCTCTTGAGTCTTCCTGAATCAGAATCTTATTATGTTAACAAAAACATGCAGTAAATTCTCTGTGATGTTTATCATAGTAAAGAGAAGCATACATGCCCACGCTATCCACTCATATGCACAGGAATACATATCCACATGCTCACACATGTTCACATGTACCTACATATGCATACACTTCACATATATGCATATATTCATGCATGTACACATTGCATAGTCATATATATGCACATATACATTCACATACAAAAACATCCAAACACATACAACATGCAAACACATGCACACCCACATATGCATCTGGTAAGGCATATATATGCATATCCATATACATACATACACACAGGCACATACATGTACACATATGCACACATTTACTCATGCACAGATACACATGAACATCCATGCATGTATATATAAACTTGTACATACCTGCACATATGCACTTTCCTTGAGATGAGAAAGCTGAGCTGTTTGTGTTCTGTCTTCAATTCTCCTTCTCACCTTCTCAAGCTATTCGGTCACAGGGTCATATCCTCTGCTCCACCATATACCTCCTAAGTGATGCAGCAGCAGAATCACGAAGGTACTGCATGGCTACTCTCAGACTCTAAGCCTCCTGGGTTGAAATCTACTGCTCAAAGGTTTAGCTCCCTTAGACAAATTTCTTAGTCAAAAAGTTATCTAAGTAGGCCTGTGATCTCAGCTACTCAAAAGGCTGAGGTCGGCTTGCCTGGGCTTTAGAATCAGTTCAATATCAGGGTGTGAAACAGCAAAGCCCACAAAAAGAAAAAGTCAAAAAAGGATTGGCACAGCTCAGAGACAGTGCAACTCTTCAAATACACACAACACTCTGGATGCAGTGAGGAAGTAATGGCACCAGTTTATAAAATTGTTTGGGAAGGAAGTTTAGGTTTTTTCCACTTCCTAGCTATTCTTAACAGAGGAAGTGAGCATGGCCAAAGTGTCTGTGGAGTAGGATGAAAAGTCCTCTGAGTATATGCCAAGGAGTGTTAGAGTTGGATCATATGATACATTTACTTGAATTTTTGAGGACTCTACACACTGATTTCCACAAATGGCTACACCAGTCTGCCCTCTCACAGTGAAGGAGGTTTCCCTTTGCCTATAACCTTTCTAGCATTTATGATCAGGTGTTCTGTTAAAATGGCCATTCTGACTGGGGTAAGAGGAAATATTTCAGAGTTGCTTTAATTTTAATTTGCATTGCCCAAATTGCTAATGATGTTTAACATTTCTAAGGATATTTCTTAACCTTTTTCATTTTTTTATTGAGACCCCTATTTAGATCCTAAGCCTATTATTGATAGGATCATTTGTTTCCTTGATTGTTTTGTTTTCTTGTTTTGTTTTATTTTTAGTTCTTTGTATATTCTAGATGTTAATCTTCTATCAGATGTGTAGCTACAACACTTCTCTTCCACTCTGTACCTGTTCAGAATCACTTTTAGTTTTATGAGGTTCCATTTGTCAATTGTTGACCTTAATTCAATACACACACACACACACACACACACACACACACACACACACACACACATATATATTTGGCTATAAAGAAAAATAAAATCATGAAATCTGCAAATGAATGGATGAATCTAAAAACAATTATATTGAGTGAGGTAACCTAGACCCAGAAAGACAAATACTGCATGTTTTCTTTCATCTGCAGTTCCTGTCTGTAAAACTTCAGATATTATTATTCAATGTGAAGTTACCACAGAAAATGGACCATGGGAGTGGGGGATGAGAGGCATGTGATATGAAGAGAGAAATGGAGAAAAGAGGAAGGAGATTCTAACAGAATTGGGAGGAAGGTCAGATCAGAAAAATGAAGGAGGGACAAACATAGAAGCTGTTTCATAAAGAGGCAAGTAATTACATTATTTTATATTTACTTAGAAGTTATACATAAATGTACATCATACATACATAATATATACATAATACATAATACATAATACATACATACATACATACATACATGAAGCTATGATACTTGGACTGACAACACTCCCCAGAAGAACCATAAACTAACAAAAATCCCAATACCAGTCTTAAGAAGAGAACCTCCTTGAATGTTGGCCATGGTAGTAGAAATAACTATAGGGTATTACTGTTACCTTGGATGGTTCTCAGAGGTTGAAGGTCACAGGTCTGAAATTATTTGACCTGGAGCTAAACTAAACACCTTGTTGTGGTCTAGCCTCCATAGTACCAGAAAGCACTATGTAAGCTGCCAAGGGAGGGAAACAATTAATAGTTAGTTCTCCCAGCTGTGACACCTATGATCCAACAATGATCAGCATGGCAAGACATTCAAAAAGGTACAATAGTGACACTCACAGGCTGGTGGTTACCAACAGCTATCCAAGTGAACTTAGGGCCTCCCAACAGTAGAGAAATCATGCCTGTTACTAGAAACCCAGTGAACGTCCTGGGGCTTCTTAGATGATTGCCTACTAGCCTCACTTGGCTAGGTTAGCAGAATTCCTTTAATATATTCTAAACCTTACTCTTTTACCCACAGATAAGTGCAGCTATCACTTTAAAGAAGCTTCTCTATATAGCAAATGAAGATGATCACAGACGATCACAATGCAGAGATCAACCAGCCTAAGTGGTTACATCTGTAGCCCAGATTCAACATCTATGTCTTAGAGGTTCTAGCATGGCTCTTGCAATGGATGGTGTAACATGATTTCCTGCCCCTAGAGCACAACCAGCAGGGCATGGGCCTCCACAAGCATTGACAGTTGTTGGGCATAAGTCTTGTTTGTAAGATAATATACATATTTCCTTGTTCCTCCTTTTGATGAATGTCCTTCTTGTTAATGTTAATGACTCCATGATAATCAGAGTCCAGAGATGAAGGTGTGGCTAATGTCTCAGCAAAATGGTAAATGCTGGGACCTTCAGAACAGCCCTTAAGGGTGAGGGAAAGAAGTCTAAAAACTTGAGTTTGACAATATATAATTTCTCAATTATGCAAAATATAAAAATGAAATATGAATTATATGAGGAACTTCACAAATCTAAAAGGATGGAGGCAGCTACACTATGAGCCAGCTTATCAGAAAGATACAAAGTCAGGTAGATACAAATGCAGGCAGATTCCTGAGGTCAGGGTAATCCTAGGACAGAGCTAATTTAGGATGGGTTGGGATAGTAATTTCAGGACAAGGTCTCACACAGCTTAATTTTCAAAGGAAGGCTGATCTCTGAATTCTTTTGCAATGTTAAAAAAATGTTAAAAAAAGAAAAAAGAAAATACTTGCTATCTTTTTCCTAAGAGTCAAAGGGTCAAGGAATGCTGATTCCTGGGATTGTCAAAAGGGAACCTGAAATACATAATTGAATTGATATATAAGTAAAAACTGATTTTTGGTCTGTGTGAGATGAGCCGGTGTAAGATTCTGATGAGCCTTGACTAGCAGGGACCCCCAAGTGAACAAGTGGAGACAGGGATCAATGCAAAAGCAAGAGGAATTTATTGTTCCAACTTGTTGGGTGTTGTCTGCACACGGAGAGGCAGCGACTTCCAAGCAGTTTTGTACAGAACAGCAGCCATTAGGTACAATACAATTGGCAGAATGGTGTGACTTTTAAACTGATTGGTCTTTAGGGAATGAGGTAGCAAGGGGTAGGGCATGGTCAGTTCCCCCAGTGGCCTTCAAGGAGGGGAGGGATGTCTACCTGTTCTCTGTCCTGTCTCTTCTAGGAGGGAGGGTTGTGATGGAATTTTCCAACAGCTCTGAGCTAACCTCTTCACTGGCAGAAAGTGATAGATATTCCTTTTTAGATTTTTTTTCTAGTGAGAGCTGAGCTGTCTGGAGACCTCTGGGGAGTGAACACAGATCTTCAATAATTTTCTCTAGCCAGATTTCTGATTTTAGTTGAAAAATCAATGGGGAACAAACACAGGTCTTTTGGAATTTTTCATAGCTCTTTTGGAATTTTTTGGTCAGAAATCCTAAGAATTACTTAAAGAGCTGACACTGTTCTTTTAGAATGTTCTCTAGCAGCCATCCAGAGAAGGCTGTCTGAAGAGTAAATACAGCTCTTTTAGAATTTTTTCTGGCTTTCTGATTTTGACTGGAAAACCCAAGAATTACTTTTTTTTTAAACAAAATTTATGACTTAGTTGGAAGATCCAAAAATGTTTTATAGCAGCTTTTCTGACTTTGGTCAGAAAACTATCCAGAGAGCTTTTAGAATTTTAACTAGCAGAGAGAGCTGTCTTGAGCAGAAACTTATCTGTCTCAACCAGAGAGTTTTTGTTAAATATCAAGAAAAAGCTGTTGAGAGCAGATCAGTACACACAGACAGAACAGTCTGAGAGCAGATCAGTACACACAGAACAGTCTGAGAGCAGATCAGTACACACAGACAGAACAGTCTGAGAGCAGATAAGTACACACAGACAGAACAATCTGAAGAGCCATCTTCAGCAGGCTACAGAGCTAAGAGCTATCTATAGAGAGCTGCTTAGGGAGCCAGCTCAAGCAGAACACAGGTCATCCCCTTAGACCCATGATTTAACTTCCCGTCATTTGTTTTTGCTCCCAGACACCTCTTCTCTCAGGGACCTGAACCTAGCAGAGGCTAGTCCTTGGCAGAAAATATCAAGGGAAGGGTTGTGTCAAGATTGAAAGAGCTAGAAAGTCTGCTGTGAAACAGTCCGCCCTAGAAATGGCAGCATAGACAGGACCCGAATAATGACAGTGTCAACAGACATAGCAATGCAAAAGGGAGAAGAATCTCACAGGATCCTACCCCTAAACAAAGAATCATAGACAGCTAATGGCTACTGAGGCACAGAGAATTAGCCCCTGATTGCCTGTCTATACAAAGTGGTCAGCCCTGAAGCCATAGAAACACAAGCAACAAAACTGTGCTCAGCAGCTTGTACTTCAATATTTGTAACAATAACAAAGAAAAGGAAGCTATCGGTTTGACAGTACAACATGGGAGGGAGTTGAGCCAAGGAAGCTGGAGAGACGAAAAGGAAGAGGAAAGTGGTATAACTGTATTTTAATTAAAAATTAACAAATAAAAATTTTAAGAAAATAAAACAAAATTATTAAATTTGCTGATTAAATTTATATAAAGTAAGAAAACAGTGCCTGTTTTTATTTTCTTCAGGTTTTTTTTATTGTATATTTTCTATATGTACATTTCAAATGTTATCCCCTTTCCCGGTTTCACCCCCTCCCAGAAACCCCCTAACCCATCCCCCTTTAACTTCTAAGAGGGTGTTCCCTTTTCCAAGAAGGACCGAAGCACCCAAACATTGGTATTCCTTCTTTTGAGCTTCGTGTAGTCTGTGAATTGTATGTTGGGTATTCTGAGCTTTTGGGCTAATATCCACTTATCAGTGAGTGCATACCATGTGTGTTTTTGTGACTAGGTTACCTGACTCAGAATGATATTTTCTAGTTTCATTCACTTGCCTAAGAATTTCATGAAGTCTTGTTTTCAATAGTACTCCGTTGCATAAATACACCACATTTTCTGTATCTAATCCTCTGTTGAAGGACATCTGGATTCTTTCCAGGTTCTGACTATTATAAATAAGGCTGATATGAACATAGTAGAGCATGTGTCCTGGTTATATGTTGGAGAATCTTTTGGGTATATATATATATATATATATATATATATATATGCCCAGGAGTGGTACAGCTGGGTAACACTATGTCCTACTTTCAGAGGAACTGCCAGACTGACTTCCAGAGTGGTTGTATCAGCCTACAATCCCACCAACAATGAAGGATGTTCTTCTTTCTCCACATCCTCACAGGCATGTGCTGTCACCTGAGTTTTTGAACTTAGCCATTGTGACTGGTGTGAGGTAGAATCTCAGGGTTGTTTTGACTTGCATTTCCTTGATGACTAAGGATGTTGAACAGTTCTTTAGGTGCTTCTCATCCATTCGAAATTCCTTAGTTGAAAATTCTTTGTTTAGCTCTGTACCCCAAGTTTTATTAAGGTTATTTGATTCTCTGGAGTCTAACTTCTTGAGTTTTTGTATATATTGGATATTAGCCCTCTATTGGATGTAGGATTGATAAAGATCTTTACCTAATCTGTTGGCTGCCATTTTGTCCTATTGACAGTGTCTTTTGCCTTACAGAAATTTTACAATATAAAATTGTGAGGTCCCATTTGTCAATTCTTGATCTTAGAGCATAAATCATTGGTGTTCTGTTCAGGAAATTTTCTCCTGTGTTCATGTGTTTGAGGCTCTTCCTCACTTTCTCCTCTATAAGTTTCAGTGTATCCGGTTTTATGTGGAGGTCCTTGATCCACTTCGACTTGAGCTTTGTACAAGGAGATAAGAATGGGTCAATTTGAAGTTTTCTATATGCTAACTGCCAGTAGCCAGCACCATCTGTTGAAAATGCTGTCTTTTTTCCACTGCATGATTTTAGCTCCTTTGTCAAAAATCAAGTGATCATAAATGTATGGGTTCATTTCTGGGACTTCAATTCTTTTCCATTGATCTTCCTGCCTGTCTCTGTACCAGTACCATAGAGTTTTGTTTTGTTTTGTTTTGTTTGGTTTGGTTTTGTTTTGTTTGGTTTGGTTTGGTTTGGTTTGGTTTGGTTTGGTTTTGTTTTGTTTTGTCACTATTGCTCTGTAATACAGCTTGGTGGCAGGCATGGTGATTCCACCAGAGGTTCCTTTATTGTTGAGAATAATTTTCGCTCTCCTGGGTTTTTTGTTATTCCAAATAAATTTGCAAATTGCTCTTTCTAACTCTCTGAATAATTGATTTGGAATTTTGATGGGGATTGCATTGAATTTGTAGATCGTTTTTGGCATGATAGCCATCTTTACTATATTAATCCTGCCAGTCCATAAGCATGGGAGATCTTTCCATCTTCTTCCAATTCTTTCTTCAGAGACATGAAGTTCTTATCATACAGATCTTTAACTTCCTTGGTTAGAGTCACACCAAGGTATGTAATATTATTTGGACTATTGTGAAGGGTATCATATCCCAAATTTCTTTCTCAGCCTGTTTATCCTTTGATTATAGGAATGCTGCTGATTTGTTTGAGTAAATTTTATATCTAGCCATTTTGCTGAAGTTGTTTATCAGCTTTAGGAGTTCTCTGAAGGAGAACATCACTTAAGTATATGATCATATCATCTTCAAATTGTGACATTTTGACTTCTTTCCAATTTGAATCCCTTTGGCCACCATTTGTTGTCTGATTGCTCTAGCTAGAACTTCAAGTACTATATTAAATAGAAATGGAGAGAGAGGGCAGCCTTGTCTAGTCCCTGATTTTAGTGCGATTGCTTCAAGTTTCTCTCCATTTAGTTTGATGTTGGCTACTGTTTTGTTGTATATTGCTTTACTGTGTTTAGGTATGGGCCTTGAATTCCTGATCTTTCCAGGACTTTTAGCATGAAGGAATGTTGCATTTCATCAAATGCTTTTTCAGCATCTAATGAAACGATCATGTGTTTTTTTTTCCTTTGAGTTTGTTTATGTAGTGGATCACCTTGATGGATCTCCATATATTGAACCATTTCTGCATCCCTGGGATGAAGCCTACTTGATTGTGGTGAATGATCATTTTGATGTGTTCTTGGATTTGGTTGGCAAGAACTTTATTGAGTATTTTTGCATCAATGTTCATAAGGGAAATTGGTCTGAAGTTCTCTCTCTCTGTTGGTTCTTTGGTTTTGGTATCAGCATAATTGTGGCCTCATAGAACGAATTGGGTAGTGTTCCTGCTGGTTCTATTTTGTGGAATAGTTTGAAGAGTATTGGTATTTGGTCTTATATGAAGGTCTGATAAAATTCTCCTATATACCCTCTGGTCTTGGACTTTGCTTGGCTGGGAGACTATTAATAACTGCTTCTATTTCTTTAGGAGTTATGGGACTGTTTAGATGGTTTACCTGATTCTGTTTTAACTTTGGCACCTTGTATCTGTCTAGAAAATTGTCCATTTCATCCAGATTTTCCAATTTTGTTAAGTATAAGCTTTTGTAGTAGGATCTGCTGATTTTAGAATTTCCACAATTTCCATTGTCATGTCTCCTTTTCATTTCTGATTTTATTAGTTTGGAGACTGTCTTTGTGCCCTCCGGTTAGTCTGGCTAAGGGTTAATCTATCTTGTTGATTTTCTCAAAGAACCAGCTTCTGGTTTTGTTGATTCTTTGTGTAGTTCTTTTCGTTTCTATTTGGTTGATTTCAGCCCTGAGTTTGATTATGTCCTGCCATCGACTCCCCTTCAGCACATTTGCTTCATTTGGTTCTAGAGCTTTCAGGTGTGCTGTCAAGGGTTAGTGTAGCCTCTCTCCAGTTTCTTTTTGGAGGTGTTTAGAGCTATGAGTTTTCCTCTTATCACTGCTTTCATGTGTCCCATAAGTTTTGGTATGATGTGTCTTCATTTTCATTAAATTCTAAGTAGTCTTTAATTTCTTTCTTTATTTCTTCCATGACCAAGTTATCATTGATTAGAGCATTGTTCAACTTCCGTGTAAATGTGTGCTTTCCTTTGTTTTTGTTGGTATTGAAGACCAACCTTAGTTCTGATAGGATGCCTGGAATTGTTTCAATCTTCTTCTATCTGTTGAGGCCTATTTTGTGACCGATTATATGGTCAGTTTTAGAGAAGGTACCATGAGGTACCGAGAAGAAGATATATTCTTTTGCTTTAGGATGAAATGTTCTATAAATATCTGTTAGATCCATTTGGTTCATAACTTCTGTTAGTTTCAATGTGGCTCCTTTTAATTTTGGTTTCCATGATCTGTCCATTGCTGAGAGTGGGGTGTTGAAGTCTCCCACTACTGTTGTGTGGAGTGAGATATGTGCTTTGAGCTTTAGTAAAGTTTCTTTTATGAATGTGAGTGCACTTGCATTTGGAGCATTAGACATTCAGAATTGAGAGTTCATCTTGGTAGAGTTTTCCTTTGATTAGCATGAAGTGTCCTTCCTTATCTTTTTTGATAACTTTTGGTTGAACACTGACATTGTAAGATATTAGAATGGCTACTTCAGCTTCTTTCTTGGGACCATTTGCTAGGGAAATTGTATTCCAACCTTTTCCTCTGAAGTAGTGTCTGTCTTTGTCACTGGATGTGTTTCCTGTATTCAGCAAAATGCTAGATCCTCTTTACCTCTCCAGATTTTTAGTCTATGGTTTGCTTGTTTTTTTAAAATTGGGGAACTGAGTCCATTGATGTTGAGATATTAAGGAAAAGTGATTGTTACTTCCTGTTATTTTTGTTGTTAGAGGTGGAATTATGTTTGTGTGGCTATCTTCTTTTGAGTTTCTTGAAAGATTATTTTCTTGCTTTTTCTATGGTGTAGTTTCCCTCTTTGTGTTTTCCATGTATTATCCTTTGTAGGGCAGATTTTGTGGAAAATTATTGTGTAATTGGTTTTGTTATGGAATATCTTGTATTCTCACTCTATGGTAATTGAGAGTTCTACTGGGTATAGTAAACTGGGCTTGCATTTGTGTTCTCGTAGAGTCTGTATGACATCTTCTCAGGATCTTCTAGTCTCTTATGAGAAGTCTAGTATAATTCTGATAGGTCTGCATTTATTTGTTACTTGGTAACTGATTTTAATATTCTTTTTTTGTTTAGTGCCTTTGGTGTTTTTGATTATTATGTGACAGGAGGAATTTCTTTTCTGGTCCAGTCTATTTGGAGTTCTGTAGGCTTCTTTTATGTTCAGTGTCATCTCTTTCTTTAGATTAGGGAAGTTATCTTCTATAATTCTGTTGAAGATATTTACTGGCCCTTTAAGTTAGGAATTTTCACTGTCTTCTTTACCTTTTATCCTTAGGTTTGGTCTTCTTCTTGTGTGCTGGATTTCCTGGATATTTTGGATTAGGAGCTTTTTGCATTTTATGTTTTGTTTGATTGTTATGTCAATATTTTCTATGGTATCATCTGCACCTGAGATTCTCTCTTCTATTTTGTGTATTCTGTTGGTGATGCTTGCATGTATGACTCTTGGTCTTTTTCGTAGGGTTTCTAACTCCAGGGTTGTCTCCCTTTGTGATTTCTTTATTCTTTTGATTTCCATCTTTAGATCCTGGATGGCTTTTTCATTTCCTCTACCTGTTCAGTTGTATTTTTCTGTAATTCTTTAAAGTATTTTTGTGTTTCCTCTTGAAGGGCTTCTAGCTGTTTACCTATGTTCTCCTGCATTTCTTTAAGAGAGTTATTTATGTCTTTCTTAAAGTCCTCTATCATCATCATGAGAAGTGATTTTATAATCTTGCTTTTCTCATGTGATGATGTATCCAGGACTTGCTAAGGTGGGAGAGTTGTGTTCTGATAATGTCAAGTAACCCTGGCTTCTGTTGCTTATGTTTTTATGCTTGCCTCCCTCCGTCTGGTTATTTCTAGTGCTATCTGCCCTTGCTATATTCGACTGGAGCCTGTCCTTCCTATGATCCTGGTTGTGTCAGAGCTCCTCAGAGTCCAGTTGTCTCTGTGATCCTGTGATTCTGTGATCCTATGATCCTGAGATCCTAGGTGTGTCAGAGCTCCAGAGAATCAAGCTGCCTTTGGGCCCCTGAGATGCTGATATGAACACGCTCCTCGGATCCTTGGATCCTATGATCCTGGGTGTGTTAGAGCGCCCGGGAGTGAATCTTTCTCTGGGTGTTGTGGGACTGGCTGCAGAGTTTACATCCAAGGTCTGCTCAGGGCACCCACCCAGACTGGAAGGAACCCATTCTACTTGTGGAGTTTCTGTGTGCCTGGGTCCCACTGGTCCCAGTTACTCCTGGTTTTAGGGCAGATGTTATATCCTCCTCACCTCTGATCCTATGATTCTGGGTGTATTAGAGTGCCTGGGAATGGAGCTTCCTCTAGGTGTTGTGGGACTGGCTCAACAGTGCCTGTTTTATGTATTTGTTTGTATTTACCTTCTTTTTTTAAATTTATTCTTCATTTATGCAATACATTGAGACCACAGTCTCCCCTCCATCCAAATCCATTCCTGCCAGTCCCTCCCCCAGTTCCATTCTCTCCCGGATCTGATTCTCTTTTGTTTCCCTTCAAAAAAGAGCAGGCCTCCCAGTGAAATCAACTGAACATGGCATAACAAGATACAATAAGACTAGGCACAAACTGTCATAGCAAGGCTAAACATGGATATCCAGTAGGGGGAAAAGGGGCCCAAGAGCAGGCAAAAAGTCAGAGACAGCCCTCACCATTAGGAGTTAGTGGGAGTCCCACACAAACAGCAAGGTGGCAGTCAAATATGTAGAGGAAGGACCTAGCATAGACCTTGCAAGATCCTTGACTGCTGGTTCAGTCTCCATGAGCCCCTATGACCTCTTCTTAGTTGATTCTATGGGCAGTGTTATCCTGGTGTCCTAGTCTCCTCTGGCTCATACAATTCTTCCTTCCTTGTCTTCTTTGAGGTTCCCAGAGCTCTGCCTAATGTTTGACTGTGGGTCTCTGCATCTGCTTCCATCAGCTGCTAGGTGAAGTCTCTGATGACAATGGGACAAAGCAGGCACCAACAATCTAACAGACTATATAGAAATTCTTTCATTGACTCTTTTTTTGACAGTCATGTTTGGTTGTACCTTATGTCTCAGGGACATCCAGCTTCTAGCTCCTGGCCATCCAGGCAGTATTGGGCATGGGTTCACTCTCCTGGTGTGGGCCTCAAGTCAGGCCATTCATTGGGCACTTTCACATGTTCCAACAAGCACACCTTGGAGGACAAATTGTACTTGAAGGTTTTATGGGTTGCTGTGGCAGCCCTACCACTGGAAGCCTTACCTTGGGTCTTAGTGTTTCATTGCTGTGAATAGACTCCATGACAACAGCAACTCTTCTAAAGAAAAGCATTTAATTAAGGCTAGCATATTGTTTAGAGGTGTAGTCAATTACCATCATGCCACAAATCATTTTAGCTGGTAGGCACACATAGTGCTGGAAAAGTAGCCTAGAATTCTATATTTGGATGCTTAGGCAGCAGGAAGACAGAGTGAGCTACTAGGCCTCTCTTGAGTTTCTGAAGCCTGTGACATACTTCCTCCAACAAGGCCAAGCCTCCAATAATACCACTCTATATGAGTATATACAGGACATTTTCATCCAAACCATCACATCTGCTTTCAGAAGATGATCAGTTCAAGCTCTGTATCATCCTTTCCAAGAATGCACTCTAATATCAACATCATAGGTTCCAGGAAGTGTCCACTGCACTAGGTGTCCACACTGTCCCTCAAATGCCCCTGAATTCCTGTCATATTTCTCTCCATGCTCTTTCTCCTTCCTGTACCTTTTGTTCCCATCCCCACCTGTCCTCAGTCTATCTACAAAATCTATTCAATTTCCCCTTCTCAGGGAGATCCATGTGGGCCCCATAGTACCCTCATTGTTACTTAGTTTCCCTGAATCTGTGAGTTATAATGTGATTATTTCTTACTTAACAGCTCATATTTACTTAGAAGTGAGTATGCATCATGTTTTTGTAGGTCTGGGTTACTTGACTCAAGAGGACTTTTCTCCCAGTTCAATCAATTTGCCTGCAAATTTCACAATTTTTTTTATTTTAACATATGAGTAATGCTCTATTGTATAAACATACCACATTTTCTTTATCCATTCTTCAGCTGAGAGTCATCTAGGTGGTTTCCAGTTGCTGGATATTATGAATAAAGCTACTATGAACATAGTTGAACAAGTGTCCTTGTGATATGATTGAATGTTTTTTGGGTATACGCCCAAGAGTAGTATAGCTGAATCTATAGGTAGGTCAATTCCTAATTTTCTAAGAAACTACCATATTGACTTTCAGAGTGGCTGTCTAAATTTGCACTTCCACCAGCAATGGAAAAGTGTTCTCCTTGCTCCATGTCCTTGCCTCCATGAACTATATCAATTGTGGTTTTGATCTTAGCCATTCTGACACGTAAAAGATGGAATCTCAGAGTGGTTTTGATTTGCATTTCCCTGCTGGCTAAATATGTTGAACATTTCTTCAAGTACTTCTCAGCTATTTGAAATTCCTCTGTTGAGAATTCTCTATTTAGGTCAGTACCCCATTTTCAAATTGGATTATTTGGTATATCGATATCTAGTTTCATGAGTTCTTTGTATATTTTAGATATTAACCTTCTGTCAAATGTGGTTGGTGAAAATCTTTTCCCATTCTGTAGGCTGTTGTTTTGTCCCATTGACAA
>NW_022196894.1:8988370-9004229 GCF_008632895.1 Mastomys coucha
CATTGACAATTAATTCCTTTTGCCTTACAGAAGCTTCTCAGTTTCATGATGTCCCACTTATTAATAGTCTTAGTGCCTGAACTATTGGTGCTGTGTTCAGGAAGTTGTCTCCTGTGCCAATGCATTCAAGGCTATTCCCTACTTTTTTCCCCTTTGATCACGTTTAGTGTGTTTGGTTTTATATTGAGGTCTTTGATTTACTTGGGCTTGAGCTTTGTGCATGGTGATGGATATGGGTCTATTTGCATTCTTCTAGATGCCGCTGTCCAAATAGATGAGCACCATTTGTTAAAGATGCTTTCTTTGCTCCAGTGTGTACTTCTAGCTTTTTTTTTTTTAAATAAAAAATTGGGTGTTGGTAGGTATGTAAATTTATGTCTGGATCTTCAATTCAATTCCATTGATTAATGTGTTTGTTTTCTGCCAATATAATGCATGTTTTATTACTATAGTTTTGTAGTACAACCTGAAATCTCAGGATTGTTGTAGCTATCCTTGGTTTTTGGTTTTCCATATGAAATTGAGTATTTTTTTCAATGCCTGTAAAGAATTATGTTGGCATTTTAATGAAGATTGCATTTAATCTGTAGATTTCTTTTTGTAGGATGTCCATTTTACTACACTAATTCTACTGCTCCATGAGCATAGGACATCTTATTTTCTGTTATCTTCTTCAATTCTGTTTCTTTCTTCAAAAACTTGAAGATTTTGTCATATAAGTCTTTCACTTGCTTGGTTAGATTTATTCCAAGATATTTTATATTGTTTGTGGAAATGGTGAGAAATGTTGTTGTTTCATTGATTGATTTCTTTCTCAATTCATTTACCTTTTGTATATAGGAGAGTATTGATTTTTTTTTTTTTAGTTAATCTTGTATCTAGCTACTTCCCTGAGTATTTATCAGCTGTAGGAGTTCCCTGGGAGAATTTTTGGGGTTGCTTATATATTCTATCATATCACCTGAAAATAAGGATACTTTGACTTCTTCCTTTCCACATTTGTATCCCCTTGATCTCTGTCAGTTGTCTTATTGCTCCAGCTAAAATTTCATTTACTATATTAAATAGATGTAGACATAGTAGACAAGCTTGCCTTGCTCCTGCTTTTAGTTGAACTGCTTTAAATTTCTCTCCAGTTAAGCTAATGTTGGCTATAGGCTTGTTATAAGTTGCTGTTATTATGTTTAGGTCTATCCCCTGTATCTCTACTCCATGATTTTATGAAGGAGTGTTGGATTTTGTCAAAGCCTCTAATGAGGTGATCATGTATGTGTGTGATTTTTTCCAGTTTATATGATGAATTACATTGAGTGATTTGGGTATGTTGAACTATACCTGTACCTCCAGGGTAAAAACTTCTTGATGACAGATGATCTTTTTGATATGTTCTTTTATTCATTTTGTGAGTGCTTTTGCATCTATGTTCATCAGGAAAATTGGTCTGTAATTTTCTCTTTCTTTTTTGTTGAATCCCTGTGTGGTTTGGGTATCAAGGTGACTGTGGCCACATAAAATGAAGTGTGCAATGTCCCTTCTGTTCCTAGTTGCAGAAAAATTTGAGGAATATTGGTGCTAACTTGTTTTTGGCAGTCTGGTAGAATTCTGTGCTAAAACCATCTGGCTGTGAGCTGTTCATTTGTTTGGTTTGGTTTGGTTTGGTTTGGTTTGGTTTGGTTTGGTTTGGTTTGATTGAGATACTTTTAATGGATGCTCTATTTTTCTATTTACTTAGGGGTTTATGTCTGTTTAAGTTGTTTATCTGGTCTTGATTTAATTTTGGTAAATGGTACTTATGTAGATAATTACTAACTTCTTTTAGATTTCCAATTTTTTGGAGTACATATTTTAAAAGTAAGCCCTGAGGATTTGTTGGGTCTCCTCAATGTCTGCTATTCTGCTTCCCTTTTCATTGCTGATGTAGTTAATTTGGGTATTCACTCTCTATCTTTTACTTATTTTGGATAGGTGTTTGTCTACCTTGTTGACTTTTTTGAAGGACTAGCTCTTTGTTTCACTGAGTATTTCTATTATTTTCTTTGTTTCTATTTTACTAATTTCAGACCTCAATTTGAGAATTTCTTGGGTGTGCTTGCCTTTTTTTTTTTTTTTTAATGTTGTTGTTGTTGGTGGTGGTGGTGGTGGTAGTGTTGGCTTTTGAATGTACCATTTAAGTAGCTAGTATGAGAACTCTTCAGTTTGATTTTTTGTTTGTTTACTTGTTTGTTTGTTGTTTTAGGTAGGCACTTAGTCTTATGAAATTTCATCTTAATACCACTTTCATCATGTTCCATAAGCTTGATTGTTTTATATATGCATTTTCATTAAATTCCAGGTACTCTTTAGCTATTTTATTTTTGCCTTAAGCCAGTAGCAATTCAGTAGAGAGTTGATCAGTTTCCAAAAATTTTAGGCTTTCTGTTGTTGAAATCTGGCTTTAATCTGCATTGATTTGGTAGGATGTAGAGGTTAATTCAATTTTCTTGTATCTGTTGTATCTTGCTTTATGACCAGAAATGTGGTCAATTTTGGAGAAAGTTCCTTTAGGTGTTAAGAAGAAGGTATAATCTTTTGTGTTTGGGTGAAACATTTTGTAGATATCTGATAAGTCCAGAATTTGTCTTTAGTTTTTGGCTGGACGACCTGTCCATTGGTAAGTATGGCATATTGATGTCTCCCACTATCAATGTATGAGGGTTGATGTGTGATTTAAGCATTAGTAATGTTTCTTTTACAAGTGTGGGTGGTAGTAGTGGTGTGTGTGTGTGTGTGTGTGTGTGTGTGTGTGTGTGTGTATGTGTGTGTGTGTGCAATTTCCCTTTTGACTTTCCTGTTCTGAGTTTATTTATTTGATGTGCTTTTATGACTGTAGTCAGCCTTGTTTTAGGCTGGAGTTTACCTCCTAGCACCTAGCAATGATGAATCTGTAGATAAATACTGCTTATGTTTAGCTTTATTATGGAATGTCTTATTTTCTCCATCTATGGTAATAGAAAGTTTTACTGTGTATAGTATTCTGGGCTGGTATTTGTGGTCTCATATACCCTGCAGGACATCTCTCTAACCCTTTTTTATTAGAGTTTTCATTGAGAAACAGAGTGCAATTCTAATAGGTCTACTTTTATGTGGTACTTGACATTTTCCCCTTGAGTTTTTAATATTCTTCCTTTGTTCTGTATGTTTAGTGTTTTGATTATTATGTGGCAAGAGGACTTTCTTTTCTGGTCCAATCTATTTGGTGTTCTGTATGCTTCTTGTACCTGTATAGGCATCTCCTTCTTTAGGTTAAGAAAATTTTCTTCTATGTTTGAGTAGAAATATTTTCTGGGCCTTTGAGCCAGGGTTTTTCTGCTTCTGTTCTTACATTTTCTTATAATTCCCATTATTCTTATGTTTGTTCTTTTCATGGTATCCAAAAATTCCTGGATGTTTTGTGTTAGTAACTTTTTAGCTGTATCATTTTCTTTGACTGATATATCTATTTCATCTATAGTATCTTCAACACTTGAGATTTTCTTTGTCATCTTTTATATTCTGTAGGTGATACTTATGTTTGTAGTTCCTGTATGCTTACCTAGATTTTCCTTGTCTGTAATTCCTACAGTTTGTGTTTTCTTTATTGCTTCTCTTTCCATTTCTAGGTCTTGAACAGCTTTTTTTCCTTCAACTGTTTGTTTTTTCCTTTGCTTTCTTGGCTTTCTTTAAGGGATTACCTCATTTGCTACAATATTTTTAGTTTGTCTTTTACTCAATATAAGGGATTTATTCACTTCTTTAAGGTTCTCTGTTATCTTCATAAGATTGATTTTAAGGTCATTTTTTTGTACTTTAGCTGTGTTGAAATATTCAGGGCTTGCTGAAGTCAGATATCTGGACTCTGGTAGTGACATGCTGCCCTGACATTTTTTGATTGTATCCTTATGCTGTCCTCTAGGCATCAGAGTTTTGGGGTAATTATAGGCCTTCTGATTTCTGGGTTTGTCTTGTGGATGGGTGTTTAGTTTCTTGATTTCTGTTTCCTCTCTGGTTTGCTGGACTGTGTGGCCTGTGCTTTTGAAGTAGGTCTCCACCCTGGTTGGGGGCTGGACTTCTGTTTGCCAGCCTGTTCTCTTGTCCACTCTTGTCTTCTCCTTGAGAAAGTGGTCACAGGCAGAGTTGGGGGCTATGACATGGTGATAAGGAAGGAAGGGGGCATTGGGAATAGTGTCTGGGGTCTGTACACCAAGAGAGTGAAGGATGTCTGTGGGCTCATGGCCTTCCTGGAATTCCAGCATCCTATGTGATCTCTGATCCAGCAGGAAGTCTCTGGGCTTGAGTTGGAGGCTAGTACAGAGTAAAGAGGTGAGGAGTGGGGATAGAGGATAGTGTTATGTGGGGGGGGGGAGTGCCTAGTTTTTATTCCATCTCTTTGCTTATTTCCCACATTACTCTTAGGGTATCCACTTTTTCTGGATACCTTCTGAAACTTCCTAATGACTATTACTGTCTCTGGTTTATTCTTATTTATATCCAGTCTCTTCTCCCAATGTGCAGCCAAAAGCAAAGTGTCATTCTTTATTGTCCTTTGATTTTAATTTGAAGTCTATTTTTGTAAATATCATCAGGATAGCAATGTTTGTATTGTTTTTCCATCCTTTCACTTTCAGAGGCCTCCCATCTTTGAAGGTAAGATGAATTTCTTACATACAGACAACAGACACATGGATTTTGTTTATTAATCCATCCGATTGACTTTCATCCTGTACCTGGGGAGTTGAGGCCATTTATTTGTAAATCTATTAGAATAATATTGCCTTTGCAGAGCCTACAGCTGCTAATTTCTTGGATCAGGTTTATGCCTTTCACAGATTATTTTCCTCTTCTGATTTTTCTATATGACTCAATTTGGACAATTTAATGAAACAGATTGATGATGTTCTCTCTCTCTCTCTCTCTCTCTCTGTCTCTCTGTCTCTCTCTCTCTCTCTATCCCTCTCCATCTCCCTCTCCCTCTCCTTCTCCTTCTCCCCCCCCCCCCCCCCCCCCCCCCATAGCCCTGGTCTTCCTAGAACTTATTGTGTAGACCAGGCTGGCCTTGAACTACAGCAATCTGCCTGCCTCTGCCTCCCTATTACTGGATTAAGTCATGTGTCCTCACACCTGTGTATGTGCTATTTTATAACTGAGGCCTTAAGGGAGCTTCATGTTATTTTGATAAATCCCTTAAATTTTATTCACCAGATTTGGAAAGAGAACTTTTACTACATATGTAACATTAGGAAAAGAGGAGTGGTAGAAAAAGCAGCCCTCCATATTAAGTCAGAATAGCTAAAACAACTCACAACAAATTCTGATAAGGATGTGGGGAAAGTAAAGCCATGATTCACTTTTGGTGGAATGGTGAACTGGTATAGTCACTATTTAAATAATTATGGTGAATTCTCAAAAATCTAAAAAGAAACCTACCAAGTGACCTAGCTATACTATACTGGCAAATGCTCAAAGCTATATCCTACTTTGCAGGTGATTGCTCAGATATAGTCATTGCTGCTAGGTTCCCAATAGCTAGGTGTCTTAGTTAGAGTTACTACTACTGTCATGAAATACCGTGGCAAAAGCAATTTGGCAGCATAGGGTGTATTTGGCTTATGCTTCTACATAATTGTTCATCACAGAAGGTAGTCAGGACAGGACTTTTTATTAGGTAACTCATTCTGACTTGCTCAGCCTTCATTCTTATAGGACCTAGAACTAGAAGCCCAGGGATGGTCTTATCCACAATGGACTGGGTCTTCCCCCATCAATCATTAATTAAGAAAATGCTTTGCAAGCTTGCTGACAACCTGGTCCTATGGAAGTACTTTATGAATTGGTTTCTCTTTTCAGATTACTTTAGCTTGTGTCAAATTGGCATAAAACAAGCCAGTATGCTAGGAAATAGAAACAAATGTCCTTCAACTATTATTGGATTATAAAAATCTGGCACCTACATAAAATAGGTTATTATACCATTGTAAAGAAAAATGAGGTTGCAAGTAAATGGATGGAGCTCTGAAGTACTATAGTGAGTGAAGAAAACCAGAATCAGACAGAAAACAATAAATGTTACCTCTTATTTGAAGATTGTGGTAGTTTGAATAAGAATGCCCCCACATGCTCATCTAGTTGAATACTTAGTCACCAGGGAGTTGAAGTCTTTGATAGTATTAGAAAGATTAGGAGGCATGACCTTGTTGAAGGAAGTATGTCACTGGGGTGGGCTTTGAGATTACAAAAGCTCACATCAGGAACAAAGTCTTTCTCTCTACCCACAGAGCAGGATGTAAAGCTATCAACCCTGCCTCAGCACCTGCCTGCACGCCACCATGCACCCTGCCATGAAGAAAATGAACTAACCTCTGAAACAGCAAGTCCACAGTTAAAAGCTTACTTTGATTAAGAGTTGCCTTGGTCATGGTATCTCTTCACAGCAATAGGACAACAATACAAGGATTCTATATCCAAATGTTCAAGTATGAATATATAACCTCCAGATACAACCTGGAATATCTGCATCCAAACCAGGACAGTAGAAAAAAGTCCATGGTTGGGGAGGGTGAAAAGGAAACTCTAGAGAGAGGAATGTAAAACACAGGCATCATCACCTGAAGAATACAGCCAGGAACACTCTGGAGTGCTCTCTCTCCTCTCTCTCCCTCTCCCCCTGCCCCCTCTCTTTCTCTGAAAACATTTCCCCTCCCCCCCAAAATTCTCCTCAAGTTTGTGTAAACAGAATCACAAGTTATGTCTTGTTGGGATGGGCTGGAACCTCTTGAGCTTATGTCAGCCTACTGTGTGTAAGGTAGGAAGCAGAGAGTCTATCCTCACACCATTCCTGGTAACTTGAAAAGCACCTCTTGTCCTTGCCCAGGTTATAACTGCTAAATGCACACTACAAAATCCAGTGTACCTGTCCCCATGCTTTCACCAGAGACACAAATGAAGCCTTTATTTGATTGAAAGCCTTGTCTTTCTTCTCCACCATTGCCACCTCCTCTTCCTTCAATTTGAAAGAAAGGAGTTAGGACATTCCCCTCTGTAAAATTCTCCACTCTTCATCTTTTTTGGAAGAAGCAGATGCTAGGATTTCTGAAGGTGGAAAAGAAGTAGTTACATCCCAAAGTTATAAATTTTTAGCATTTTATATAACAAATCTTGGCATTATTTACTCATTTATATTATCTAGAGGGTTGTTCTTCCTGTTGAACCTTCTTCTTGAAGAGTGAGTGCGCTCATGCATACACACACACACATACACACATACACACACACACACACACATACACACACACACACACACACACACACACACAGAGGAGGTGGTGGTGGGAGGTAGCATATCTCTGATACACTGGGAATTTCCATATGACCCTGAACATGAAGGGAATACATGCTATCTGTTGAACTGAATGTCATCCTGCCATAAGGGACACTGCTTATTAAAGCCTTAATGTAACTTACAATATTACTTCCTTATGGTCCCTATAGGCTCACAGGGAATGGCTCTATTAGTATTAGGTGAGGTGGACTCATTAAAGGAAGTATGTCACTGGGGGTGGGGTGGGCTTTGGGATTTCAGAAGCTCAAGCCAGGTCCAGTGTCACTCTCTTCCTGTTGCTTGTCAATCCAGATGTAGGACTCTCAGCTGTCTTTCCAGTACCATGTCTGCCTACATGATGCTGTGCTTCATGGCATGATGGCAATGGGTTAAACCTCTGAACTATAAAGCCAGTCCCAATTAAATGCTTTTCCTTTTAAGAATTACCATAATTCATCTGGAGAAATGGCTCAGTGGTTAAGAGTGCTGACTGCTCTTCTAGAGGTCCTAAGTTCAATTCCCAGTAACCACATGGTGACTCACAACCATCTGTAATGGAATCCTATGCCCTCTTCTGGTGTGTCTGAAGAGAACAACAGTGTACTTACATACATAAAACAAATCTAAAAAAAAAAAAAAAGTTAAAAAAAATTGCCATAATCATGGCATCTCTTCCCAGCAGTAAAACCATAACTAAGCCACTTATATTTAACACTTGATCATTATTTTTAAAAACACCTGAAAAATAATAATAAAAACCACAGGCATTTTCATATCTTTCTGACAGCTACACTCTTGCCAGCTTGACATGCAGACCTCCATGTACCATGTAGACTTACTCTGTATATAAATACTAATACCCCTCTGTTTGTTTTCTGTTGCTATGATAAATGCAATGACCAAAAGCTACTTGGACAGCAAAGGATTTATTTCAACCAGCTTCCAGGTCATAATCCATCAGTGAGTATAGTAAGGGAGCTCAAGTAGAAATTGAAGCAGAAACCATGTAGGAATGCAGATTACTGGCCTCACTCCTAGATAAATTTTTAATCTATCAGCCCAACAGTGGGCACAGGAAATTAGGATGCTGTGAAGTGCTTGCTGATGGAAGCCTGTCTCCTGAGAGACTCTGCCAGAGCCTGACATACAGAGGCAGACGCTTACAGACAACCGTTGGACTGAGCTCAGGGGTCCCTGATGGAGGAGTTGGAGAAGGAATTGAAGGAGCTGAGGGGATTTGCAGCCCCATGGAGGGAGCAACAGTGTCAACCGGCCAGACCCCAAGGAACTCCTGGGGACTGGACCAACAACCAAAAAATACACATGGAGTGACCCATGACACTGGCCACATATGGGGCAGAGGATGGCCTTGTTGCACATCAGTGGGAGGAAAAGCCCTTGGGGATTGCCAGGACCTGGGGATGGGAGTGGAGGATCGGAGGAGCACCCTCATAGAGGCAGGAGGAGGGGCTGGGATAGGGGATTTCTGAAGGAGATACCTGGAAAGGGGGTAATAGTTGAAATGTAAATAAAGAAAATATCCAACAAAAATGCATCAATTAATGATCAAGACAATTCCCTTCAGAGGCAGGTCACAGGACAATCTGATTCAGCTATTTTTAAATTAAGGGTTCTGTCTTCCAGCTTGTATCAAGTTGAAGATAAAAACTTAACGGCATCCTCAAAGAATTAAAGGTGAGATGTCATGTACCTCTTTAGTACACCAATGTTTGCTAATAGTTTCATCCATTCCCTGTGGATAGAACCTTGGCAACCTATACCTTCTCCCTTACAAAGGGTGATCTTAACTGCTTTCTTCCCATTCTCTAGATCTCATGTTATTATCTTAGGTTAATCCTATGAGTCAAAATTTTGAGTCAATGAAAATGAACATTTTAAGGCTGTTGATAGTTTTACCATATCATTTTAGGAGATTAGTATAAGTTACATTGCAGAGATTTGGGGACAAATTTAACAAGGGCATACAGTTGGAATTTCCCAATTGCCTTTGGAAACCATAAAACAGATGAGGGGTTGTACTGGCTGGTTTTGTGTGCCAACTTGACACAGGCTGGAGTTATCACAGATAAGGGAGCTTCAGTTGGGGAAATGCCTCCATGAGATCCAGCTGTGGGGCATTTTCTCAATTAGTGATCAAGGGGGTAGGGCCCCTTGTGGGTGGTGCCATCTCTGAGCTGGTAGTCTTGGGTTCTATAAGAGAGCAGGCTGAGCAAGTCAGGGGAAACAAGCCAGTAAGAAACATCCCTCCATGGCCTCTGCATCATCAGCTCCTGCTTCCTGACCTGCATGAGTTCCAGTCCTGAGTTCCTTTGGTGATAAACAGCAATGTGGAAGTAAGCCAAATAAACCCTTTCCTCCCCAACTTGCTTCTTGGTCATGATGTTTGTGCAGGAATAGAAACCCTGACTAAGACAGGGGTCAAGGGTACCTGGAATGCAATGGGCATCTAAAACAGAGCAGTTGGAGACAGTGTTCCCAGACAGGTACATGAATGCAGTGATAAATAGTCATACCTACATTTTAAGGATGCAGTGAACATAAAATTCTTAGTCAGTAAAGGGGCGGCCTTCAGAAAAAGTGGTAAGGCAGTTGCAATGACTGTTGGCTTCAGCTTCCTGGAAGTCAGAGCAAGACAAGGAAGTAGAGCTTTAGATGCTGTCCAGCTCAGGGACAAAGCTGACAATACTTTTGCATGTCCTCCATGAAATGAACCTGTGCAGATATCAAAATGTGAATTTAGTGGACCTTTTCAACCCAATGGCTTGTTGTTCTTCATTCACAGAGATGCTCCTTTCTATGTAGTAACATGTCAGCTTCCTGGGATATGACTTTGCAGATGTTCTAGACACTGAAATGATAGAGAGTGTAATGGATCCTAGTGATCAGAAAGAGACTAACCAGTGACCCTGGCACTGAATCCCCCTGAATATGCCAATATTCTGTTCATAAGGATTCATGTCTATATCAATTATCAGTGTCAGTATTTGTACTGGCTGGTTTTGCGTCAACTTGACACAGACTGGAGTTATCACAGAGAAAGGAGATTCAGGTGAGGGAATTCCTCCATGAGATCCAGCTATAAGGCATTTTCTCAATTAATGATCAAGGGTGGAGGGTCCCTTGTGGGTGGTACCATCTCTGGGCTGGTAGTCTTGGGTTCTATAAGAAAGCAAGCTGAGCAAGGCAGGGGAAGCAAGCCAATAAGTAACATCCCTCCATGGCCTCTGTATCACCTCCTGTTTCCTGACATGCTTGAGTTCCAGTCCTGATTTCCTTTGGTGATGAACAGCAGTGTGGAAGTGTAAGCTGAATAAACCCTTCCCTCCCCAACTTGTTTCTTGGTCACAATGTTTGTGCAGGAATAGAAGTACTGACTAAGACAGCATTGTTATCAGTAATAAAATAACAGCTCAGAAATACTGCATGTATCCCAGGAACTGTGCTAGAAGTTTTCGTTACATGCTCATCTGTGATCACCAGGACAATCACAAAGCTGTATTATCACTTTGGAAAACATAAAACAGATGAGGGAGTCAGGAGTGCTTGGAGAATGGAGCAGGATCAGAGCTCAGCACTCTAAGTGTTCATATGTAACGTCTCGTGGATCCCAGTATGAGATGGTATACGTGTGATTTGAACCCATTTCTGTCCTAACATTGGCCTTAAGCTCTTGCCTGCCACATTTTGTGCTCTCTAGCACTGCTGGGGCCCTACAGGTCAGAGCAAACTCATACTTCATCTGGCATGATGTTGATGTGTAGGCTTTGGAAGAGTTTTTCAGTTCAGTAGACTCTTCAGAAGAAGAGCCTCAAAGCTCCATGTAGCATATCCTGGCTCTCATGCTTACGTCTGGCTTAATTATGGCTTTTAGAGCAATTGGAAGTTGGAGAGAAGTGCCTGTGTATCTTTCTTCCACACATTGCTGGGTCATGGTTACAGGCAGAATGGGAAACTGTCTGCAGGGGTTGCCTGGAGGCTTGTCTCCAGTCCACTCCGCAGCCTTGCTGCTTCCTTTTGGGGTTGACATAACAAGGCAAAGCAAGTTGTGCAGGGGGACTGGAAGGGAGCTACTCATGAGTGTAGGCTAGTAACTTCCTGACCATCTACCAGTGTCCAGCCCAGGTCTGCCTCACCCTCTATAAATACACTAATACCATTCCTTTGATTGCACTGAACTGCTTTGTGGCATAAGGTATGAAGATCCCTGTACCCAAAGCCCTCTAGAATTTGCCTCACAAATGTTCTTCTAAAGGAACATTTAGATCATAGGAGACTTAGCAACTCACTGCCTCTTGACAACCTCTTGAAGTGGCTATGAACTTTCTCTCCCCTTTATGGATGAAGAAGTCAAGGCCTTGAGATGTTATATAACATACCCAAACTCATACAGCCACATAAACAAAAGAGCTGGAGTTCTACCATCAATGGGCTGTAGAACTACATGTCATATAAATGAATATGCATGCCCAATCCTCAAGTGCTGGTTCTTCTATATAACCATGCCTCAGTGTCCTCATCTGCACCCTGCAAATGATACTCCAGATAGGGTGTGGCTTTCCTGAAGCTACATCTCCCCAAATAGCACCTTCCACTGCACCTGTACCCAGCTCTCACTACTTCAAAGCAGCCTAGCTCTTCTCACCACCCTAGGATGTGAAATTGTACCTTGATCCAAGTAAAATGAGATGTAAGATGCTGGCAGGAGTAAGAACAGAGCTCAACAGCAGGCTTGCTCACTTTTCTCCCTGGTACATCTCCATGCCAAGATGAGCTGCCTTCCTGGACCAGCTCCACCCCCAGATTCCATTTGAGTGGGATGCCATGATGCAAGGAGCTTCAAGGGGAAGCCAGCTCCTATTCAGCCCTTTGGGGAGCTCCTCTGTAAATATAATTTCCTTTTTCTGTCTCTATCCTCAAATTAGCTAGTGCATCTTGGGCCCCCTAGGAGAAGTCAGAAAGGTGCACGGTTCATATCATATCCTACCTGCCCTGTGGTCTATGGGCCCCATCAGCAGAATGTGGAGTCAATCTCTGAAAGTCTCATTGTTGAACTCTGCATCAGAGTCCCATTAGGACAGATTGAGTGGTGGCTGAGAAGCAGCTGCAACAAAAGGATTTAATTTGAAGGGATCAATTCAACTGAATCATGGCAAGTCTGCTTGGAATCAATAAATGTGCCATATCACTGTCTCTTGTCTTTATGCTCTCCCTTGCTGCCTCTAGTCAGGTGGAAATTGTCCAAAGGGACCAGGTTTCAGTACAGAGAAGTGTGGATCCTGCCAAATGCAAAGAACAGGGTGCATATCAGCCCTGAAATTAACATCTCTCCATGTGCCTCTGTTTCTTACTTCTCTTCCCTCTCCTCCTCTCTTGGTCCTCTGGTCTCCCATGATCCTCTTTTCTCTTTATAGCCAGCTACTCATTTTCCCTTAAGGACCCCTTGATACTTGGTGAGACTCTATATACATGCACATGTCTGTATAACATAGCGATGCCTCATAGGCACATGTCAGTATAACATAGCGATGCCTCATAGGCCTATGCTTTCCATGCTTGGAACCAGCTGCTGGTAATACTTTGAAGGTTATGATACTTTTAGGAGGCAAGGACTCTCTGGTAGAAGGAAATAGGTGACTAGGTCCTTTGTAGATGAGTAGCCTGGCTCCCAGGTCCACTATTCTCTGATTCCTGGTTCTCCAGGATGTGAGGAATCTCCACTGTAAACTTCTACTAGCTGGGAGTTCTACCATGCCTTTCCTGCCATGAAAAATTTGAACTCCTGAAACTGAGCTTTAAAGTTGCTTCCAAAACAAATTTTATCACAGTGATAAAAAGGAACAGAACACATGAGGGTCGTGTCAGTGTTCTAAGCCTGAGTTTACTGTAGAAATGACTATGAGAATTGGTGATGCTAGTTGTCTTAGTAGAGCCTAGATGGCATTGATCTTGGATCTATCAAAGCTCAGAATGGTATCTGGTCCTAACAATCAATTACCCAGGAAGAAAAGCTGAGGCCCTCTAGACCATGTTCTGTCCAAGCAGGATCTTGGCCTGAATAAGACAGAGCTGCTTCCTTCCCCATCATGACATACCATGGTGTTCTCCTCCACTGAGAGCCTCGATGAGGATGAGGGTCCCAATTGAACCACTCTCTTCTTGAGCATCATGCATTGAACATTCTGGAGGGTGAATCTACTCCTCCAAAGGTGACCTCACCTTTTCCAGGTGGCCATCCTTAAGGGATAATGACTGTGAAAATGGCAAAGAGTTTTTCTGTTTATTTTCCATGTGTAGAGAGGAAATATTAGTAAGTTCCTTGGGAGGTTAAACATAGACAGGAGTACTTTTACTTTGGCATAGACTCTCCTGATTTCAGAATGTTCATTCATCTTGGTGTGAAAAGTGTGATAGCACATCACACTTGTACCACAGCAGTTGGTAAGCAGAGAGCTATGATGCCTATGAATACCAACCTTCTCCTCTTTCCTTTGGTGTACCTTCTGAGCCAGCCTTTGAGGGTGCTGCTGCCCCTCATTTTCATGCAAGGTTTTTCTGCAGTTAAACCTCTCTGAGAGTTTCTTTGCAGATACCTGGGAGTGTACTTTATTAATCCCCCAGGTGATCCTCAAGTAAATCAAGTGGATGCTGATGATAAACCACCAGGTATGGGAGTGACCCACTGGGTGAGATGGTTCTGTTGATGAAACACATGCCACATACACAGGCATAAGCACTTGAATTGGGATCCATAGAACCTATGGAAAAGTCATGTGTAGCAGTGTACATCAGTGATTCCAGTGACGGGCAGGTAGAGACAGGTAAATCCTTGGAGGTAGCTGACCACAAAGGCTTGCCAAATCTGCAGGCATGAGACCTTGTTGAAAGGGATATGGTGGAGAGAGATTGAGGAAGATATCTGATATTGTCTTTGGGACTCTACACACACATATACATGTATCACCTGCACCCACCTACCACATGTGCACACTGACACATGTATGCACCATCTGCAGAAAATTGGGTTCATCAACACTTTGTATGGATGAGAGAAAGGTAAGACTGTGGGGCCCTTAATCACCCCTAGGGACTACTGGCAGTCTATCTTTGCTGTGAGAATGGGATATTATTTAGTGGTGTATCATCTGCTTCATACTTCCATCAGTTACCCCTATGCCCACGCCCTTGCAAGAAACCCTAAATAAGGTCAGAGGCATACACATAGGAAGGCATGAAATCTGAAAGGGTCTTGGGGAGAGGAAGGGAGTTAAGGAGGTGATAGGAAGCTAATGAGGGTGAACATGACTAAAACCTATTACATATGTGTATGAAACAGGAAAAAATAAAAGAAAGGTAAACAATGTGGTTGAATCTCAAAAACAATTATGCAAAAATATGAAAGAAGGTAAATAATAAACTCTGACATGGAAATGGCAGTGAGCAAATGGACCGATCAGGGAGCACATGGGATGAGCAGTGTGCACATGGAATGGGTAGGGAGCACATGAGATTGGGTGGGAGCTCATGGAAAGGGTAGTTCTAAAATGGAATGGGTAGTGAGTACATGGGATGGGTAGTGAGTACATGGGATGAGTAGTGTACACATGGGATGGGTGGGAGCACATGAGATGGGCTTGGGAGCACATGGAATGGGTAGTTCTAAAATGGAGTGGGTAGTGAGCACATGGAATGGGTAGTGACATTGTGGAATAGATAATGTGTGCATAGAATGGGTAGTGTGCACATGGGATGAGTAGTGTTCACATGGAATGGGTAGTAAGCACAAGGGATGGGTAGTGACATTGTGGAATAGGTAATGTAGGTAGTGTGCACATAGAATGGACAGTAAGCACACGGAATGGGCACGGAGAACATGGAATGGGTAGTGAGTCCAAGGGATGGGTAGTGAGAACGTGGAATGGGTAGTATGCATATAAAATGGGCACTGAGTACATGGAATGGGTAGTGAGCACAAGGGATGGGTAGTGACATTGTGGAATAGGTAATGTAGGTAGTGTGCACATAGACTGGACAGTAAGCACATGGAATGGGCACGGAGAACATGGAATGGGTAGTGAGTCCAAGGGATGGGTAGTGAGAACGTGGAATGGGTAGTATGCATATAAAATGGGCACTGAGTACATGGAATGGGTAGTAAGCACAAGGGATGGGTAGTGAGCATGTGGAATAGATAGTGTGTGCACAGAATGGGTAGTGTGCATATGGAATAAGTAGTATGCACATAGAATGGACAGTGAGCAGATGGAATGGATAGTCTGCAGGTGATATGAGCAGTGAGAACATGGAATGGGTAGTGAGCACATGGAATGGGTAGTGTGAACATGGAATGGGTAGTGAGCACATGGAATGGGTAGTGAGCACATGGAATGGGTAGTGTGAACATGGAATGGGTAGTGTGAACATGGGATTGGTAGTGTGAACATGGAATGGGTAGTGTGAACATGGAATGGGTAGTGAGCACATGGAATGGGTAGTGAGCACATGGAA
>NW_022196894.1:9004583-9014337 GCF_008632895.1 Mastomys coucha
GGTAGTGTGAACATGGAATGGGTAGTGAGCACATGGAATGGGTAGTGAGCACATGGAATGGGTAGTGTATGTATCGAATGTGTAGTGATATTCCCGGGGTCTTGGTGAGAGAAGGCTACCACTCTGAACAGGGAGGCCATCCCTTGCCATTCCATGCTGACCATGGAGGATGTTAGAATAACGGAAAGCCAGAACAGCACACATTTCTCAATGCTGCTGTCTTGCTCACTTTAAAGTGGTTCTTTTTTTTTCTTTGAATTTTAGAATGATTCCCTGTTTGATATGGTTGCACAAGAGAGTCCTGAGATAGCAACTAGCCAGCTGTACCCATGCCTGAGTAACTGCCACCCAGAAAGTGCCATTCCTTTTTCTCCTCCAGGGATGGACCAAATCCTGGGTCATGGGAGAGTTTAAGTTGTTCTTTAAAAAAACAGATAAGGAGAGGAGAGGAGAGGAGAGGAGAGGAGAGGAGAGGAGAGGAGAGGAGAGGAGAGGTGTGTGCATGTGTGTGTGTGTATAGTAAAGGTGTGTGGGTGTGTGTGATATGTGCATGTGTGCATGTTCTCACATTTGAGTGCAGGATGCAGTTGTATATGTAGAGGTCAGATGTAGAAGTGTATTTTGCATGAGTCATATGTATCAGGAAGGTGGGAAAATAAGACAGGTAAAGAACAATGCAGACTGGACTTATTCTCAAAGAGAATCCAAGGTGACCTTCTACAATACCATCAATGATTACATCCTCCAGGTATTTAGGCACTTGTGTAACCACCCCTTTGGGTCAGTCTCTAATGCACACAGTACTGCAGAGGCAATGAGTTATGGCTGCTGATATGAGGCCCCAGCATTTGCTGTCCATTTTACTCAACTCTTCCTCTCTCTTTCTACTAATTCCTCCTCCTCTTCATCCTTAATCCCTCTTTCTGCCTACTATCCATCCTTCCCTCTCTCTGATGAGACCAAGCTTCTGTGTTACAGGCTGTTTCATAGAGGCCCATAAGATGAAGGACCTATGTCCTGCAAATGGCCTGCAAGTAGATTTTTAACTTCAAGATGAACTTTGAGTGAAGAATGAATACTTGGAAGGGACTTAGAATTAAACAATTGATTTATATCACTTCAGTTATCGACCCACTGAAATGTGAGATAATATTTATTGCTTTAAACCTTTACATTCTGGAATAATTTGTTACCAGAGAAAAGAAAATCAGTACAGTAATATCTTCATATTACTGCTTTTGCCAGACCCTTGCATGAGAAAGGAGAAATGAAGAAGAATGGAACATAGTTCCTGCTTCCAAAAGTGCAAGAGCTACTAGAACCCTGAGGGTAATTACATAAGTAAAGTTACAAGTATGAGCAAAGCCCAGAGGTGGTAGAAAGGATTCACAGATAGTGAAGAGTCCAAGGACTTTGACATAAATGTAAGAGTTAGCTAAGAAAATGCTGTAAACAACTTAGCTTTGCACTGGTGAATCGCCTGGTAAGGATGATAACAGATGGAAAACAAGACAGTTGGGAAACAGGAGTTGGGTTATCTGCTTCCACTCCCCTAACTAATCTGTAGGAAGGGGGAGTCCTAGGCAGTCTGAGTTTGGTTTGTTTTTATTTGATTGGTTGGACAATAATTAGTTGTTTCATCAACTGGAGAAAACTCTCATAACTCTGGAGACTCTCATAACTGGTAACTCTCATAAGCTGGAGAGGAAGCAGGGAGTGTTGAGACTAATGGCATATGGGTAGTACCACACTACCCTTCAGTTTTTTGTTTTAAAATTTGGGACACTATTAGACTATGCATGCATAAAAATACACATTAATGCATAGCCAATAATAGTTATTGCTATGTAATAAATTACCCTAAAACTTAGTGATTTCAAACAAAACAGAAAAAAAATGTCCTTAAAGGACCCACAGATTCTCATTTAATTTTAAGCTGAATATACCTGGTTTAACATAACAAAAACATTTAATAATTAAGTGAAAATAAACTGAATAAAACAAAACTTAATCATCTGAAGATTGAAAACTCTTAGAATGGCTCAGCAGCTCAGGAAATTTTAGTCAAGAAGGTGGCTAGGGACCATCTGGGGATCATCTGCAGACTTAAGATGGACCAAGCCTCCACTTCCAAGATGTCCACCGGTGCTGTGACTCTTTCTAAATCCTTTCCATGGAAGATCTTCCAAGAGCTGCTCCACATAGTACCCAACCTCTCCCAGAACAAAGCTGTAGAGTCAGAGAGTGGTTATGAGCTGCTGGGAGTTTACTCTAGACTCCTAAGTGGAAATGTCACTTCTGCTTGTTAGAAGTGAGGGATATCAATGAATGTGACATAACAAATCATCCTAAAATCAATACACGCATAGGGATACCTGCATATGTACATGTGGAAGTCAATAGCATTTTGCCAGTGTGGTAGTTTCTGAGTATTTATGAATGTGCAGAAGTTTTATCATTCACTATATTGCAAATAGGGTCTGCAGTCCTAGTGAGTAAACAGAGACTGTAGACAGGCTGGCTTGGGTTCAAATCTCAGAGATAATCCAGGCAAAGTTAAAGTGTTCATTTATCAAGTACAAACACTTATGTTCCCTATCTGTTACATGAGAATTACAGCAGACCCTAGACCTCAAAGAGAATTTTTCATTTCAACGCAGAATTTCCCCACCACTTGAATAAAAAAATAAGGTGACCATTTTTTTAAACATTCAGCATTCTTCCTTCTGAATGTATTTCCCCCATATTTATAGGCTCATGGTTGAAGCTTTAAGAATTCAGAAGTTCAGGGCTGAGCTCTGAAAGGCAATCACTGCCATGAGGGTGAACTTTTCTACTATAGTGAAAGCAGGGGAAAGCAGTCAGCTTGTGTTTCACTATTGAAGTCTAGCAGCATAGAGGCTGCTGCTAGCCAGCAGGAAGACAAGAAGATGTAATTAACTGCTTGTCTATTTCAACCAGCAGCACTTATCCCTACAGACACCTGATTACAATGACTAATTAGATGAAACTTCTTTTCAAAGCCTTTGGAATCACAGTTCTTTTGCAATAAATCTCTAAGTCTTCATTGAACACCACTTGTTTTTTTCTAGTGCATTCTCTTTATAAAAGTCAATATGGAAGTCAATAGGCTGTATGTACCTTTAACTGAAAGGAAATGAACAAAATCTTGTTTGGCAACTTAAAAGAGTAATTTAAATTATTCTTTTACATTTAAAAATGACTATTTCTTATCTACCCAGGGAGTTTAGTGGTTTTTTGTTTGTGTGTGTGTGTGTGTGTGTGTGTGTGTGTGTGTGTGTGTGTGTTTGGTTGGTTACTTTTAGGGTATGCACGCATTTGTGTGTTTACATATACATAGATATCTGTGTGTGTATGTTTTCCTGTATGTGTGCAGAAGCATGTGCATGTGAAGCATGTGTTTGAGGTCACAGTCAAACTCAGCCTTCATCCTTTAGGCACTGCCCATCCTGTGTTTGCAACAAGATTTCTCGTTAGCCTGAACTTGCTAAGTAGACAAGGCTGACTGGCATGTTTAGCACTGGGATTACATGTGCCTTCTACCATGCTCAGCACCCAACCTTTCCTTCACATGAGTTCTGGGAACTGAACTCTGGGTCATTGTATGTGGAAGGCTAGTAATTTACTAACTCATACTTAGCTAGCACCCCAGGTCCAAGCATAGACTCTTTGGGAGACTTAGGGGCTTAATATCTGTGCTGAGGTGAGGGTAGCTGGTGACCCTGCCAGCAATTGTAGTTGGATTTCACTGTAACTAAAGTGGGTCTGCCTTTCTGAAGCACGGTGTGGGGGCTGGGCCTCAGACTACAGTGGGAAAGATAGCTTCTGATCCTACTATGTACTTCCTGCCTCCTTTACTCTTTCATGGCATTCAGTATGCATCTGCAACATTAAGATCTTTTCAGAAATAATTATCTGGAGGTTCTACAGACCCAAATAAGAAAACAAGAAAATGAAACATGGTATCCTAGAGCTACTTTAATCTCCAAACACCAGACTGGATACAATTCCTTTTGTAGCGGTCAAGGCAGCCTTTGTTCCAGGCCATTCTCTTTGGAAAGAAAAGGACTTCCTGGGGTTTACTTTTCTGGCTTCCTGTGAATGACCATGTGCTTGAAAAGTCCTGTAAATTTCAGAAGACATGCTAGTTGAGGAAGAGTGGCAGGACAAGATAACTGTACACATGATATTGGGTCTGAACCCCCCACCATTGTTTGTAACCACAGCATTGAGGTTCCTGAGGTACTGCTATTTAAGGAAAATCGGTGAAGACCAAGTTGGTTATATAGTGTCCAGTAAATATTTGTCTAAGAGAGAAAAATAACCACATCAAACCCTCTCTTGTCGATCCTGTCTCATTCCCAGTATAGAACAGGCATAAACACATGGGAGACGAGATATAAAAGAAGCAGTCACTTGGAGAATTTGTGTTGCTATCATCTGTTGATTCAATAGATATTGAACATTGGTTACTGAGTATTGAAGTCTTTGCATGTAGAAAGAGAAAAGTCAAAATTAGGGAATGACCCTATTCCACAAAACTCCTGACGAAACCCTAAATAAAATAAAAATAAAGAACAAAAACCAAATACTAGACAAAACAAATCACAACTTCTGTATTCAAAATACCAAGGAGAGATGAAATAAAAATACAAGCTTCACCCTAATGTGCTCTATAGCTATAATTCAGATCAAGAATTGGAAATAGAATTTTAGAGCAATAGGGTTTTTTTTTTTTTATGAAGTGATTAGGACATATAAACTATCTCAAGAACAACTGAATGGGCACTCCGGTATTGATCTCATAGCCTAAGAACTAAACCACTATAAACCCAACTGAAGCCTCCTGTGTGTCCAATCCCTTCATCTCCCCTCTGGAGGAGAGCTACTTTCCTCATTTGTATTTGTCTTAGAAATGTAACAATGAGTTTATTCTGCAGGGATAAATCTAACTCAATAATGAAATATGAAAGAAAAGTCTTTTGTAGACTCTCATGTCACAGCGAACACTGAAGAGGGACTGGGAATTAGAATCTTGATTGAAATTTTCCACAACTTACAAATAGTACTTTATTTTGTACTTCAGCATCTAACACATGTGTGGCAATTTTGTCAAAGTGCTTTTGAGTTGCAGATGGTAGATGCCCATTTGGAATTGAAGTTTGAGCATATAAAAAAGAATGATCTAGGGCTAGAGATGTTTCTTCTCTTTGTTTTGATCTGTGTGCTCACAATCTTTTCTTCTATGTTGGCTTCAACCATACCAAAGGCATTCATAGTGCCATCAGACTGAGCATATATATTGCACTGGGGGTCCTGAGATCATTATATAATCAACATATAAATCAGTATTTCTAAAGCATTACGGATCATTTTGGATAAGATTTTCCAACCTGGCCATCTCCGTTAGTTAGTTTAGAACACACCTCCCAGCTCTGGTGTTCCACTTGATTTTGCTTGTGCAAAAAATAATCTCCATCACATGGATTGGTCTGAGAAAGGATGAAATCATTGTGTTAATATTTTCTGTGAGCATGTTGGCCAAACTAAAATGCATGATGTATGTATGTATGCATGCATGTATATAGAATAAAAGTCACGCAAGCTTTCCTAGAACAAATGTTTTTATAGAGAAACCATGTCTCAAACATAACATATATAAAATATTAATCTATATACATCATAATATGTATTGTGCTTTATGTGTGAGAATAACACTCAGAAAATTTGAGTTTTGTGTAAACCATAAAAGCTTGTTCATATAGGTCATTTAAACTATTTGAGTATTCTTATACTAAAATATTATTGCTTATCAACAATTTCAACTTAGGTGAGAATCCTCTATTTTATCTGGAAACTTTAAATAACTTCTGTGAGTACATGGCTTCCCTTTTCAGTCTATGGCTAGGGAAGAATGTGGCCCAGGTACAGCTAAGTACTTTGAGCCATGCTTATTAAACAGAGCTGACAAATGGCAGTGACACAGGCAGTCAACAAAGGAAGATATGAGTAGGGAGATGCAAGCTCCCTACTACAGAACACTAGAGCTCACAGACCTTTTAGTGAGTGGAGTTGTTCTGATCAGCATTTTCCCCCTTGATTTTTCTACATTAAAGATAAGAACATGAGTTCTGATGGCCACCACCAGGAGTAGTTTTATTCTGATGCCCATCAACATGTGTAATTTTATTATTTTTTAACATGGCAAAGTAAAATCTAATAGCATGAAGTAATAAAAACCCATCACATCAAAATTGGATAGGGCAACCCAAAAGGAGGAAAAGAGTCCTATGAGCAACAACAAAAGTTAGTAACCCACTTGTTCTCATAGTCAAGAGTCCCATAAGTATACTAAGCAGGTAGCTATAATATATACTTGGAGGACCTGGTATAGATCCACGTAGGTCCTGTGCTTGCTGCCTCAATTGCTGTGAGCACATATGTTCCTTACTTAGTTGATTCATAGGGCCTTGTTCTCCTGTTGTCCTCCATCCCCTCTGACTCTTAGTCTTTCCATCTCCCCTTGTATGGGATTCCCTGAGCTCAGAGAGGAAGGATTTGATGGGGTCTTCCTATCTAGACACCCCATCTCCAAGTAATGTCTGGCTCTGGGTCTTTGCACGTGTTCCCATCTGCTGCTGGAGGAAGCCTCTCCCCTGTATGTTCTAGTTCTTTGGTGTAAAAAGGTACTCTGCAGGCTAAGAAGTGAGAAACTTGGAAACCAACTCAACCACAAAAACTTGAACCTATCTTCTGTCCCGCTTGCAAAATATGCTAGGAAAAATGGTGGCACAGGACTTGTGGGATTAGTCAACCAATCTCTGGTTTCACTTGAACTTCTCCTCCATGAGAAGGATCCCATACCTGATGCTACTTGGGTGACAAACAACCAGAGACCAGATAGCCCAGAAACCTAGAGAAAAAACAAATACAACTTATCAAAAAAAAGTATCAATAAAATTACTTCTAATGTTAATCCACTATACTCATAGATCAATGCCTTGTGCAGTCATCTTCAGAGAGACTTCCTCAAAATAAATTGGACAATGCTCCTTTTGTTTTTGTTTTGTGGAATAATTTGAATTAACTCTTCTTTGAAAGTCTGGTAGAATTGTATCTTAAAATCATTTGGTCCTGGGATTTTTTGATTGGGAGACTTTTAATGAATGTTTCTAGTTCCTTAGGAGTTATAGAACTATTCAAATTTTTTTTATCCTATCTTGCTTAATTTTGGTAAGTGGTACCTATTGAGAAAAGTATCTGTTTCTTTTAGATTTTCCAATTTGGTGGAGTACAGCCTTTAAAGTATGCCCTTCTGATTCTCTAGATTCTGTTGGTGTCTCTTGTTATGCCCCCTTTCTTTTCTGATTTTGTCAATTTATATAGTCTCTCTTTGTCTCTTTACTTAGTTTGCATAAGAGTTTGTCTATCTTGTTGATTTTCTCAAAGAACTAACTCTTTGTTTAACTGAGTCTTTGTTTCTATTTATTGATTTCAGATCTGAGTTATATTTCTTGTTCCCTTTGGGTGTGATTACTTTTTATTGCTCTAGAGCTTTAACTGTGCGTTAAGTTGCTAGCATGAGATCTCTTCTTTTTTTAAATGTAGGTCGTTAGTGCTATGGATTTCCCACTCAACACTGCTTTGGTTGTGTCCCATAAATTTGGGAGTATTCTATATTCATTTTAACTGAATTCTAGAAAGATTTTTATTTCTCTCTGTGTTTCCATCTTGACCCACTTTCACTAATTAGAGAGTTGTTTAGTTTCTATGAGTTTGTAAGCTTTGCATTGTTTTTATTACTGTTGATATCCAGCTTTAATCTATGGTGCTCTAAGAGGATACTAGAAGTTATTTCAAGTTTCTTGTATCTTGTTGAAACTTGTTTTCTGTTTGAGTATATAGTCAATTTTGGAGAAAGTTCTATGAGATGCAGAGAAGGTACGTTATTTTGTGTTTGGGTGAAATATTCCATAAATATCTACTGTGTCTATTTGGTTTATAACATCTGCTAGCTTCAGTATCTTACTCTGTAATTTGTCTACATAACCTGTCCACTGATGACAGTGGGATATTGAAGTTTCCCACTATCTGTATGTGAGGGTCAATATGTGATTTAAGTTGTTTTTATTGCTTCTAGAAACTTAGGTACCCTTGTGTTTCGGCCATACATGTTAAGAATTGAAATGTCACCCTGGTGGATTTATGATTAGTTTTTGCGTGATGTCTACTTTTATTAGATATTAATGTGGGTATATCAGCTTGCTTCTTAAAGTCCATTTGCTTGGAGTATGTTTTCCTAATTCTTTACCTCATGGTAATATCTATCCATGATGTTGAGGTGTGGTTTTTTTTGTTTGTTTGTTTGTTTGTTTGGGTTTTTTGTCAGATAACAATCTTTTATTTTTCTTTCAAGGGAACAAACGAGCATTAGTAAAGAATGAGTCATTTTGCGATTTCACATTTGATCAGATTTGGCTCATGCTAATGATGCACATGTCTTCCTGTAGTTTTCAGTACCTAAGTACTGAAGAGGCAAGCCCCAGCATGGGACTGTCTTTACAGAAACACACCATTGGAGGCTTGTGGACTGTTTGGAGTGTCCTTGTGCACCATGCAATAATGAACACTTTGAAACAGATTCCACACCGATGAAACACAGTTTCAATGTATAACTTGAGAACTCTGCAGTTTCCTCCAAATTGAGGTGTGTTTTTTTGCATGCAGCAGAAGGATGATGGATCCCGTTTTCGCATCCATTCTCTTAGTCTCTGTCTTTTTATTAGGAAATTGAGACCATTGATATTGAGAGATAGTAATGACCAATTATTGTTGATTCCTGATATTTATTGTTGGTGGTGGTAGTGATATGTGTTTGTGTGTATGTGTGTGTTTGTGTGTGTTTCCCTTTTGTTTTTGCTGGTGTGAGATTATGTATTTCCTATGTTCTCATGATGGCAGTTAACTTCTTTTGATTGACATTTTTCTTCTAGTAACTTCTGTAGGGCTAGATTTGTAAATAAGTGTTGTTTAAATTTGACTTTATCATTGAATTTCTTTTTTTCCCATCTACAGTATCTGGTAATTCTGCAGTATATTGTAGACTGGGCTGGTATCTATGGCTTTTAGAGTTTGCAGCACATCTGTCTAGGCTCTTCTGACTTTTAGAGACTCCATTGAGAAATCAGGTATAATTCTAATAGAATAGCTCTAACTTTATGCATTTCTTGGTAATTTTTTTGCAACTTTTAATATTCTTTCCTTGTTCTTTAGGTTTAGTGTTTTGATTATTATATGATGAAAGGACTTTCTTTTCTGATCCATTCTTTTTGGTATTCTGTGTGCTTCTTGTACCTATGGCATCTCCTTTTTTAGATTAGAAAAAATTTCCTTCTATGATTGTAAAAATATTTTCTGGGGCTTTGAGGTGGGAATTTTCTCCTTCCTCTATTCCTATTATTCTTAGATTTAGTCTTTTCATACTGTCCTGGATTTCTGGGATTGTTTTTTATATCTAAACTTTTTTTTATTTTATTTATTTACATGTAAATTTCTCCATTCCCAGTCTCCCCTCCAAAAAACAAAGAAACAAACAAAAACAACCAAAACAAACCCCTGTTGCCTCCCACTTCCCCGTGCCTGCCACCCTGCCCTCTCCCATTTCCTGGCCCTGGCATTCCCCTACACTGGGGCACAGAACTTTCACAGGGCTGAGCTCCTCTCCTCTTATTGA
>NW_022196894.1:9014348-9017589 GCF_008632895.1 Mastomys coucha
AAAACAAAAAAAAAAAACAAAAAAAAAAGGTACTTTCTGCTTTCCTATTTTGAAGGCTCCCCACGCCTCCCCCCCAAAAAAATCTATGAAAATAAAAGTTCAGCCAAACAAGGCCACTAAAACAAAATCATTTCTCAGATAGCTAAGCATTTAGCAAATCCAAATCAAGATCATAAGGATACTGCAAAGATGGTAGGTTTTAGCAGGGTGTCAGATGGATGCTAGTTTGCCTGCAGATTATCTTCTCTGCTGGAAGAGACAGGGAGAGGGGCTTCTGAAGACTGATGTTCAGGGTTTTTTTGTTTGTTTGTTTTTGTTTTGCCATTATAAGGAACACAGAATATTTTTCTTTGCTTTTTCCATTCCTTTCAGATCAGAGTAAAACCTTAATATTGTCTATGGCAGCATATTTGGGAGTAGTGCCTTTTTCTGTGTATGGATTCTAATTTTAAATTTCTCATGATCTTCTTGTTGCTGTGAACTCATTCAGAACATAGCAAATTATCTTCCACTGCTGGTTCTGGGACAACACAGGCTGGTAACAGGAAGAGAAAATTCATCCCTTGGGGAGTGTCCGGAACCCAGGTGTGACCAGCATGAAATTGCAGGCAAATCCAGCCTTTCTTATCTACAGGGCACTGCCTTCCATGGACAACACATCATCTGAATCCAATGGTTTGTGGCAGAAAGCCTCTACAGAAAAGGAAAAAGGACAGCAATTCATAGACACTGGCTGAGTAGCTCTCATAGCAATTGTTCCTCAGGCTCCAAATGTGGACTCCTGAGCCCGTGAAATGAAGCTAGAGTTTTTTAGTGTACCACTATCCTGCTTCCTACTTTGGCAGCCACTTAAAGGCCTGATTCCTCTGAAGACTAACTTGGGTTTCTTGGGACCCTGCTTCATTCTGGCCTCATGAGATATGTTGGGAATATAACATTCTTGTTTAGAACATGAATGTCCCCGAAGTCTCAAATAAACCTCAACTTTCTAGCCAGCTGTACTCAAGTTATGGTAATGATACCACTCCTGAAGGGTGTTCTGGGACACATCATTAGTAGGAGGCAAGGTGGCCAGAGGAGAGGTGATTGATATGGTTCTTGTTGGGTGTTTGATTCCCTCATACTTCACTAGAGAACAGACTAGGTTTGTGGTCTATGGTTGAAGAAATATTTGGTTCTGTAGAATATTCTATGGTTGGCTCCTCAGTAAATGGGACCAGCATTAAAACCACACTTTCTTCATCCAATTCTTCCTCATATTGGGTCTTGGAAGTCTCCTGGCCGACATTTTCAGACAGACTTGGGAGAAGAAAAGGTAGCAGTTGAAGGAATGCCGAGTTCTTTTATAGGTCTATCTATACATTTTTTACGAATTAATTATTTTATTAATTTACATCTCAAATGTTTCCTGCAAGCCCTCTTACAGAGTTCTTATCCCATGCCCCCTTAAATTCACCTCTGACAAGTCGCCCCCCCCCCACCAGATATCCCCTCACCCTGGGGTGTCAAGTCTCTGCCAGATTAGACACATCCTCTCCCACAGAGGCCAGACTAGACAGTTTTCTGCTATATATGTGCTGGGGGCCTTGTTCCAGCTCCTGTGTGCTCTTTGTTTGGTGGCTTTGTCTCTGAGAGCTCCCAGAGGTCCAGATTAGTTGACACTGTTGGTCCTCTTGTAGAGTTCTCATCAACTTCAGTTCCTTTAATCCTTCTCCTAACTCTTTCATAGGAGTCTCCAACCTCTCTGTCCAATATGTAGCTGTATCTGCATCTGTTTCAGTCAGATGCTGAGTAGAGTTTCTCAGAGGACATCCATATTAGGCTCCTATTGCAAGCACAAAATAGCATCAGTAATAGTGTCAGGGATTGCTGCCCACCATGGGATGGATCTCAAGTTGGGCCAGTCACTGGTTGGCCATTCCTTCAGTCTCTACTCCAGTTTTTGTCCCTGCTTTTCTTTTATATAGGAGAAACTTTGGGTTGAAAGATTTGTATGTGGGTTGGTATCTTATCCCTCCACTGGAAGGGGCTTGTCTGTGTAGTAGAGATGATCTCTTCAGATTCCATATCCCCACCGTTAGGTAATTTTGGCTAAGGCCACCCACATTGAGTCCTGAGAGCCTCCCCCATCCCAGGTTCCTTTTTCTCTTCCCTCCCTCCCTCCCACCCAAGTCACTCCCTCCCTCTGCCTCCCATGATTATTTTGTCCCTCCTTCTAAGTGGGATTTAAGCATAGTCATTTGGGCTTTCCTTTTTATTTAACTTCTTTGGGTCTGTGGGGAATATCATGGGTATTCTGAACTTTTGGGCTAATATTCACTTATCAGTGAATTCATACCATGCATATCCTCTTGGGTCTGGGTTACATCACTCAGGATGATACTTTCTGGCTCCATCCGTTTGCCTGAAAATTCATGATGTTCATGATTTTAATAGCTGAATAGTATTCCATTGTGTAAATATACCACATTTTCCATATCCATTCTTCATTTGAGGGAAACTGGTTGTTTCCAGTTTCTTGCTATTATGAAAAAGGCTGCTATGAACATGGTGGAGCATGTGTCCTTGTGGTATGGTGGAGCATCTTTTGTGTATATTCCCAGGAGTGGTATAGCTGGTCTTCAAGTAGAACTATTTCCAATTTCCTCAGGAACTGCCAGATTGATTTCCAGAGCTATTGTACAAATTTGCAATCCCATCAGCAATGGAGGAGTGTTCTTCTTTCTCCCAATACTCGCCAGCATGTGCTGTCTCTTGAGTTTTTGATCTTAGCCATTCTGATTGGTGTAAGGTTGAATCTCAGGGTCATTTTGGTTTGTATTTCCCTGATGACTAAGGATGTTGAACATTTCTTTAAGTGCTTTTTGGATATTTGAGATTCCTCTGTTCAGAATTCTGTTTTGCTCTGTACCCTATTTTAAAATTAGGTTATTTGGTTTCTTGGAGTCTAACTTCTTGCATTCTTCACATTTTTGGATAATATAAGCCTTCTATCAGATCTTAGTGAAGATCTTTTCCATATGTGTAGACTGCCATTTAGTGCTATTGACACTGTCCTTTGCTTTGCAGAAGCTTATAAGTTTTTGGTTCATGTGGTCTCATTTATTAATTGTCATTCTTGGAGCCTGAGACATTAGTGTTCTGTTCTTCCTTTCCAACTTGTATCCCTTTGTTCTTGTAGAGTTCTCATCAACTTCAGTTCCTTTAATCCTTCTCCTAACTCTTTCATAGGAGTCTCCAA
>NW_022196894.1:9018489-9019105 GCF_008632895.1 Mastomys coucha
CTGTGATAATTTGGAAAAGCATTCATCTCAGAGAAAGAGTAACTTAGAAAGTCCTCTTCTTCAAACTTAATACAAGAGTTACAAACGTCAAGCAAATCATTCAGTTTCACTCTTTGTTCTCTTACAAGCCCCTTCCCAATTTGATTGTCTACGTTTCTTTTGGGTATATAAATACTTTTGAAATATGTAAGCTGTTCTGAAAACCATACTATAGTGTAAAAACATGAAATAAACAATACTACTAATAGAGAGGCTGAGATAGGAGAAGGAAGATTTCAAGACCCTTATGTTGTACACAGCAAGACACTATCACATACACAAGCTGAAAGTATATATGGGTTGTACAATATTAGACCTATTTCTCCAATTACCAAATTAGAGAGACCATTGGATGACAGTCAACAAATTTCTAATTCCTCATTTTTGGATTTCAATCAATTAAGATATATTGGTAATATTAATTTTCATATTAAGATATTAAGAAAAAGTAATTGTTACTTCCTGTTGTTTTTGTTGTAGGAGGTAGAATGAGATTTGTGTGGGTTTGCTGAAAGATTACTTTCTTGCTTCTTCTAGGGTGTAGTTTTGGTCCTTATGTTGATGTTTTCCATCTATT
>NW_022196894.1:9020106-9069619 GCF_008632895.1 Mastomys coucha
ATCATCATGAGAAGTGATTTTATATCTGAATCTTGCTTTTCCAGTGTGATGCTGTGTCCAGGACTTGCTCTGGTTGGAGTATTGGGTTCTGATGATGCCAAGTAACCTTGGTTTGTGTTGCTTATATTCTTATGTTTGCCTCCTGCCATCTGGTTATCTCTAGTGATACCTGCCCTTGGAAAATCTGACTGGAGCCTGTCCTTCCTGTGATCCTGGTTGTGTCAGAACTTGTCAGAATCAAGCTGTCTCTGAGATCCTGTGATTCTGGGATCCTATGTACCTGGGCTTGTTAGAACACTTGAGAGTGGAGCTTCCTCTGGGTGTTTTGAGACTGGCTGTGGAGCTTATACCCAAGGTCTGCTCAGGGCCCTGGCCGGCTCAGACAGACAGGAAGTAACCTGAGCCACTGGTGCCTGGTCCTGCTGGTCCCAGTTACTCCCAGTGTTGAGACAGATGTTGTGTTCTCCTCATGTCTGATCCTGGGTGTGTTAGAGCGCCTGGGAGTAGAGCTTCCTCTAGGTGTTGTGGGACTGGCTGTGGAGCTTGCACCCAAGGTCTGCTCAGGACACCAGCCCAGAGCGACCAGAAGGAACCTGAGCCCCAAGGCTGGTGAAGTTCCTGTGTGCCTGGTCTTGCTGGTCCCAGTTACTCCCGGTGTTGGTGTTGGGGCAGATGTTGAGTCCTCCTCACCTCTGATCCTGGGTGTATTAGAGCGCCTGGGAGTAGAACTTCCTCTGGGTGTTATGGGACTGGCTGTGGAGCTTGCACCCAAGGTCTGCTCAGGGCACCTGCTGGCCCAGACAGATTCGAAGGAATCTGAGCCACTGGGCTGGTGGAGTTCCTGTGTGCCTGGGTTCTGCTGGTCCCAGTTACTCCCGGTATTGGGACAGGTGTTGGGTCTTCCTCACCTCTGATCCTGAGTGTGTTAGAGTGCCTGTATATTCCTTTTATTATGTTTAGGTATGTGCCTTGAATTCCTGATCTCCCCAAGACTTTTAACATAAAGGGGTATGGGATTTTATCAAAGGCTTTCTCAGCATTAATGAAATGATTATGTGATTTTTCTTCCTTTGATATAGTCAATTATATTGATGGATTTTTGTATATTTGTGATTATTTTCTTTTGGGGTTTGGTGTGAGATGATTAATTTCTTGTGTTTTCTTGGTTGTAATGTTGGAGTTTTCCTCTACTAGTTCCTTCTAGGATCCTCCGTAGGCTGGATTATTAGAAAGTTGTTTAAATGTAATTTTGTCATGGAATATCTTGATTTCTCCATCTATGGTGATTCAGAGTTTTTCTGGGTACAGTAGTTGGGACTGGCATCTGTGGCTTCTTAGGGTCTGTAAGATGTCTATCTGTCCAGGACTTTCTGGCATTTAGAGTCTCTGTTGAGAATTCAGGTTCAATTCTGATAGGTCTGCCTTTATATGCTACTTGACCCTTTTCCCTTATAGCTTTTAACATTTTTTCTTTGTTCTGTACATTTAATGTTTTAATAATTATGTTATTAAAAGGCGGGAGGACTTTGTTTTCTGGTACAATCTATTTTGTGGGCTTCTTGTATATTTATGTGTGTATGTTTATGTCCATCTCAGGGAAGTTTTTTCTATGATTTTGTTGAAAATGTTTCTGGCTCTTTGAACTGGGAATCTTCACCTTCTTCTGTTCCCATTATTCTTAGATTTGGTCTTTTCATTATGTCCCAAATTTTATATATTAGAAACTTTTTACACTTAGAATTTTCTTTGACTGATGTATCAGTATTTTCTATGGTATCTTCTATACCTGAGATTCTCTTTTCTATCTTTTGTATTCTGTTGGTAATGCTTGCATCTGAAGTTCCTGTTCTCTTTTCTAGGTTTTCCATCTCCAGGGGTGCCTTGATATGGGATTTCTTTATTGTTTCTATTTCCATTTTTAGTTTTAGGTCTTGGACCATTTTATTCATTTCCTTCGGCTGTTTGATTATATTTTCCTATAACTCCTTAAGGGATGTATTTGTTTCCTCTTTAAGGACTTCTACTTGTTTGACTGTTTTCTGTATTTCTTTAAGGGAATTATTTATATTGTCTTTAAAGTCCTCTATCATCTTCATGAGATTGGATTTAAGATGAGAATCTTGCTCTGATTCTGATTCAGGCTTGTTAATGTATCTAGCTAGGCCTTGCTGTAGTAGGAGAGGTGTGTTCTGATGGTACCACACAGCATTGGGTTCTGTTGATTATGTTCTTGTGCTTGTTTTTCACCATTTGATTGTATCTGTTGTTAACCGTCCTAGGTGTCCTGGGAGATTGGAACTGGCCTCCCTGGAGGCAGGCTTCGGTATATCTCTGGTTAGAGCAGGCCTCCTGAAAGACAGGCAGAGCTGTGCAGTGGGGAGGCAGGCATGCCAAGCATCCCTGGGTGCAGGTGAAGGTTCAAACTGGAAGAGAGATGGAGCTTCAGCAGGGCAGGACAGAGTCAATGTCTGCTGTGATCCTAGCTGATGTGAGGGTTGGGACAGGTATCTCACCTGTGTCCTTTGTTAGAGCAGTCTTCTTGGGAGACAGGCAGGGCTTGGGGGAGTGGGCACTCCTATATGCCATGGGTGCCTTCTGAATGTTTTTATCATGGTTTTGTTGTTGTTGTTGTTTGTTTGTTGTTTTTTGTTTTAATTTGTTTTATTTTATTTTTTTACTAATGTATCCATTTCTTTTATTGTATCTTCAACACCTGGGATTATCTATTCCAGTTCTTGTACTCTGTAAGTGAAGAGTTACTCTGTAGTTTCTGTTAAAATTCTTTAATTTTTTACTTTTAGAATTCCCTCAGTTTGAATTTTATTTATTCATACTATTTTATTTTTATGTCTTGAACAGTTTTATTAATTCCCTTCAACTGTTTGTGTTTTCTTGGATTTCTTCAAGGGATTTATCCATTTCCTCCATTTTCTTGTTTGTTCTTTTCCTGGATTCTGTTAAGGGATTTGTTAATTTCCTCTTTTAGGACCTCTGTCATCTTCATGTCGTTGGTTTAAGTTCTTCTTTTTTGGGCTTCAGCTATGTTATAATATTCAGGGTCTGCTGTGGTAGGATAGAAGAGCTCTAATGGGAACATATTGCCCTGACTGTTGTTGGTTATGTTTTTATGCTGGTGTCTAGGATTTTTGGGTTTTTGTTGGGTGGGCATTTTATTCCTTGGTTTCTGTCTCCTTTCTGGATTTTAGGAGAGTATGATGATGGTGTGTTGCCTGGTTTTCTGGTAGGCTCAACTGGTGTATTCACAGGAAATGCCTGCTGGTGTTGGAGGCTGGGATACTGGGAAGTGTTGGACAAATGAAGGTTGGAGCAGAAGGTCTTTTTGATCTCTTGAGGAGGATGTCAGAGGGGAAAGGGAGACTACAGCAGGTTTCCTGCTACTGAGCCAGCGATAAGACTTAGGGGATTCTGCTGCAGAGCTAGAGGTGAGATCAGGGGACTGTATCTGGAAGAACACAGAGAGAAGAGAAGGTCTGCAACCAGCTGTAGCAATAATAGTTTAATAATTCCCAGCACAGGTTCTGCTGTGTTTATAAAAAGATAAGGAGAGAGGGGATGTGTTTGATGAATGTGTAGTCAGGTGTTGGGGAGGTGCTTTCTTTGGCCCATTCTGAGATATCCCTTCCCTGTGAGGGATTAACCACATGATGGTATGGTATAGAATTGTTTATTCTGGGCATGGGGTGGGAAGCTGAGAGAGTAGTAGAGATAGAGAGAGGAAGGGAGAGAGAGAGAGGAGAGAGAGAGAGAGAGAAGAGAGAGAGAGAGACAGAGACAGAGACAGGCAGAGAGACAGACAGACAGAGAGACAGACAGAGAGAGAGAGGAGAAGAGAGGAGAGGAGAAGAGAGGAGAGGAGAGGAGAAGAGTAGAGGCAGTCATGAGCACATGGAGAGAGAGGGAAGAGGGGAATGGGGAGAGACAGGGAAGGCATGAAAGGACAGATTGAGAACAAGAAGGCAAGAGGGCAAGAGAGAGGAGGGGAAAGCAGCCCCTTTTATAGTGAGTCAGGCACACCTGGCTGTTGCCAGGTAACTGTGGGGTGGAGCATAGACAAAATGCTAACAGATTCCTTCTTGCCTTAAACCATTTATGTTCCTCAATAAAAGACACACAGACACACACACACACACACACACACACACACACAAAACTATTATATTCTAATATGCCTTAAGTAGCACAAAGCTTGGCAACTGCTTAACCTCCATGTTGTTGCTGATAACTCTTGAGATATTACTTACTAATTTCTATGTTCCATCTTGACTGCTCCTGATCCAATTGAGCAGTCCTCTTGGCCATGTTCTCTTGGTTCCTTTACATGGCAGGTCTGGTTTTTCTTTCTGCATTGTCTTCTTCCACAATTACTCTCCTCTGTCCTCTCCTGCACACTATCCTAAGGTATGACAGCTATCTATCCCTCTTTCCTTGTTCCTCTTCCTCATGGTCCCATTCCCAAAAAATCTAAACCCTGCTTCTCTCGCTTCTACCCTGATTTTGGCTGCTGGCATCTTTATTTACTAATTAGAATTAACTAGGGCCAGGTTCCCAGAAGCTATGTGCAGACTCTCTCAGGAAAATAATCTGGGGAACCAAATTACCATTAAAATACAAGCAGCTCTAGGCAGCCTGCCTGGTTTTCTGACTGGCAAATCCTGTGGGTTAGTAGAGGTACCTGCTGGAGTAGAGGTCTGGGATACAACTACTGACTAGGAGGAGGGAGGTTAAGAGGGAATGGTGTATGGGATCCACAAGAGATGTGAGCAGGAGGGAGAAAGAAGTTCCATTGCAGTGCTAGGGATCAGACAGGAGGATTGGATTTTGAGGGGATAAGGGAGTCATCAGGGTCTTCAGTTAAGTTTACCTGTTACCTCTTAGATTGTTTGTTCCCAGTGAAAGTTTGCAGATATTGGGGAATGGATTGGGGAAAAGAAAATTGGGGTAGAAGATCTTTGTGCTTTATTGTGGATGAGTCAGAGAAGAAAGGGAGACTGCAGCTAGTTTCCTGCTACAGAAGTGGAGATGAGACTTGGGTTAAGGGAGCTGGATCTCAGGAGCAGTAGGAGAGGTATGAGTCCACCTTCTGCCTTGTTCTTCTGGGAGGAGTAGCCCTTGGGTTAGCAGGAGGTACATGCTGGATTTGAGGTCTGGGACAAAGCAACAAGAAGAGAGGATAAGGTCAGAAGGAAAAGGTCATGGGATCCATGGGAGATGAGAGGGAAGTTTGCCATGGGCACTCTGCTGCTGAGCTGGGGACGAGACTTGCAGAACAGAAGCTGGGTAACAGAAAGAAAAGAAAAGGTCCTCAGGCAACCTTTCTGTGAGTTTTTATTCTAATATTCATCACCAGATGTGGTTTTATGCAAAGTCTTCTATATGTAAACAGATGACTCAGTAGAAGCAGAAGCTACTTCAAGGGTGGTTAGGAAAAGTAAATGAGTTAAAATATGCATGCAAACCTTGCTTGTTATAAAGTCAGTCATACAGCTCTTGTTATTAAGAGAGAAGTGCATGCCCAAGGGCTTTGAAGACGAATGCCCAGGAAGAGAGACAAAGCCCTCTCCAGTGATTCACTTGGTGTCTAACAACTGTCATAATAACCTTAGGCATATTCTTCAGGACCTTCTATACAAGAAGTCTAAAAAATCCCAACAGTAATTTTTTTTGTTTTGTTTTGTTTTTTTGAGACAGGGTTTCTCTGTGTATCCCTGGTTGTCCTGAAACTTGCTCTGTAGATCAGGTTGGCCTCAAACTCACAGATCTGCCTGCCTCTGCCCCCTGAGTGATGAGACTAATATATATGCCACAACAGTCCAGCTAGGCAATAAGTATTTTAAGTCTACTATATTTTACCATGTGAATATTAAAGTCTTTGTGAATGAGATCCACCTATGTCACTGAATGCAACTAGTAATTTATAAACAAATATGTGTGGCTATGTATTAAATAAAAATTTAGTTACAAATATTGGGCAATAGTAATGGCATATTGGCTCATGGAAACCAGTCCAACACTCTTTCAGCTTTTAAACCTGAAATGGTAATGATTCCTGCTATGTGGTCATGAACTTCTCAGATACCAAGACTTAGAAGAATTTCTGAAGAGTAGTTTGCAAAGCATCCAAGGTTCATATTTGCTATGCTTGGTCCATTAATTCAACAAATATTAATAAAGAGCATGCAATGGAAAGGGAGGCCTGTCTAGTACTGAACAAAATTAAATTAGACTAGATGCAGGGACAGAAACTCAGATCTCTTATTTTGAGGAAAATATTAAAAAGAACAGCAAGTTCCTGCACTACGCAAGGGTCACATGGCTCCAGCAGGGTGTTCTCATCTCAGCAGATTCTCTGGCCCAGAGCTCCCCAGATCCCTTGGCGGGTCATTACCATGCCAACCCCATGCAAAGACCACCCACCTAGCAGTTAGCTGTCACAAATCCCTGTAACCTGGTAAAATCAAAACTCTAGATGCTTATAATTAATCAGTCAGATTTATATATCAATAAATTCTCAATATGCAAGATGCCAACACAATAAATTCAGGGCCAATTGATAATGGTACAAGCTGCCCACCTAGATTAGTCAAGTTACCACAGTTATTCTATCCCTATATTATATTATATCTACCTGTGGCTATTTAAAATCATGTGGAATCTGAATCATCCTTATTCTCTTTAATTTACTCCTAGCAGTGTTACTGCTATTGATCTAACTTCCAGTTGCATAGTTGAGCTGCATTCCTCAGGACTCTATGGAGAGAAACACACCAACAAACCTCTGGTGGTGTACTGCAGTTTCTTGCTGCTTCTGTGAACTCAGACTGATTGCCAAAGTGATGTCAGCTGAGACAGGTACACATGCAGCAAGGAGGACACCTGATGTTTAGAAGGTATAAAAAGGACTCAACAGACAATGACTGTAGCTGAGCTAGGCTTGCTTATAGAACTTGCTGTGAAATGCTTGTGGGTCTCCAGTCTTCACTGATCTTTGCTTCCCTGAGAGAGGCACAGCCAAGAACTTCTCCTGGTGTCCTTCCTGGACTCACCTGCTAACTCCAGTTGAGGCTGAGGCCTGGCTGTCTCTGCTATGTAGTGCCACCACTGCTGATTCATGTTTGTTAACCTGACTCTCCTGAACTGTGCTGGTGTATCCATGAAGTGATTATGAGTGGATCGAGATACCACTGCTGAGCTGTGAACTGAATTGCTGATTTCCAGACAACACAGATGGGAGTTGCTCCAAAGAACTTTTCTAAACAGGTCTACTCCCCTTCCTTCCCAGATCCTTTCTTTCCCACTACCTCTGGTGGGTGGTGGACTAAAAGGGAGGATAAAGCATTTAAGAACAGTCATTAAAATTCAATTTTGAAAAAAATTAAAGTTATACATCACAGCCATAGAAACCCTAAGATCAAGCTGATAGCAGAACGATAATCCTAAATCCAAACCTCAGGCATGTCATGATGGAGGGGTATGAGGAATGGTTTTGTTTGTTTGTTTTGTTTTGTTTTTGTAATGGGGCAAACTATAAGATGACCTTCAATATCTATGCAAGCAGGCCAAAACTGGCCTGGTTTTCCAAGTTAATATATTAAGGTAACTCAAAACAATGTTTGGGTGTCTTTGTAAGCAAGCTACAGAAGCCACACACACACACACAAAAAAAGCCACATCATAACAAGTAGCTGGCCAAGGCTATTCATTTCTAGATGAGGTCACCAAGGCAGGGTTGTTTTCTGGAATTTTGAGTCTAGGGCAAACAGTCATTAAGTAGTAAGATGGAGGCCCAGCACAAACTGAGGTTTTCCTAGCCTGGCCCTCACACTTGCTCTACTCTGGCTGCCTGCTACCATGCTTCCCTTCGAGTGGACTCTCTTGGAGGTGGAAGCCAAAATAAACTATATTTTGTAAGTCACTTTTGGCCTGAGAGTTTCATCACAGCAACAAGTAACTAACACACCCATGTCATTGAGGTAACCATCAGAAAAGCTTCAAATGCAAATGGTTCAAAGTGATTCACCCTAAGGGATTAAATAGGCTGAGGGTAGTGGGGCGGTCAGGGATGCTGCGACTTATTATTGGAAAGGAAGCAATGTTTATGAGCAGTCTGTAATAACAGAAATACTTCTAATTTAAGTGGGAAGTCTGGTTGCAAATTGTGTATACAAAGCATTCACAAGTGCATAAAGATGAAAAGTAAAACAAACATACACTGCAGAGGGAGAGGGCTGGGAGGATGTGTGCCAAATCATCCGTTAGCTCTCTGGGGGGTGGGAAATGGATCGTTTTATTTTTGTCACATCTTTATTTTGGTATTTTCCGAATTTTCTGTACCAAGCATGTACAGCTTTTACTGTGTCAGGATACATAAAGCCTTGTCTGGAGGCCCTGTACTCTCTGTGGCGGGGTTCAGGGAAGACGTTAGTTTGGCTAGGAGACAGAGGGCATACCAGGGAGCCACAAGCACCCTCCCTGGATTTCTAAGATTTGCTTCTCTTCTGGATGCTTAGTGTTAATTCTAGGGAAACTCACCATGCACTGAGGGAATGTTTATTCTCTTTATTTTACTCCTAACAGTGTCACGGGAGGAAAAGTGATATAAATCCCACCTGCTTAAATCTGCATACTTTGATGAACATGGATACTTGCATGTGCCCATGAAACCACCACCACCTCTCAAACTTTCCTTCCCTCTCACCTCTCTCTTTCTCTCCTCTGTTTTTCTTTTTCAGTGGAAATATTTATATGAATTCAAAGTAGAAAGACTCATAAAAGTGTTGAGTAAGGAACTGGAGAGATGTATCACTACTTATGATCATTTACTGCTCTAGAAGAGGACCCAACACATATGTGCACACAGATACACACACACACCTGTGGCTCACAGCCTCCTATACATCTAGCTCCATAGTTCTGGATATCCTTGTCTGCCTCTGTGGGCATGTGACATGCTCATAGAGACATTCATTAAAAATCCCAAATGGCAGTTACTAGGATAGGAACTCAGTGGGAGGAAATTGCAGAACCCTTTGTTTTATATCAAGTATTAGTCCTAAAATGACGGGATCCTAGAGACCTGTTGCATAGCATTGTGCCTGCCATTAATTATGCTGTTTGGTACTTTTACGGAAACATGAGGGAGTCAACCTCACACTAATCTTCCTTACCACAACTGCCTGTTCTTGGCACTATGACCTATGACTCAAATTCCAACCTTGCTTGGTTGCCTTGAAATGGCATATGAGCACACCGATGTCCATCAGAACATTCACAATCACAGGTTTTAATGAAGAAAACAGGAGTTGAATTATAGAGACTTGTCACTCATTTTTGACGGGCGGGGTATGGCCTGAGCCAAACTCCTTCTAGTACAGCACATACAAAGGTATGATGAAGATACAATGCTTACCATTAAGTTTCCATTGTTAATGGTGTAATGATATGCCTTTCTTCCTAGGGTCATTGTGAGGGGGAGAGAGTCCATGTTAAGGACATGGTATGACATCACATACTCTTGATATGGAATTTGTAATAGTCTTCACTGTTGTGTCTTTATATCACAGAACTGAGTTAAATGCATCATATACACTGTCCCAGTCAATCCTGCCATAGTTCTTCTATTTAGGAAGCCATTTTGATCGAATTTGGGCTGCTACATAGATTTTTTTCAGGCAAGAAAGAACATGGCCATGGTCCAGCAGTAATTGAGCAAGCTAGGTAAACCTCTAGAAGCACTCTTTCTATTATGAAAGATGGGAATGTTCAAAGGATGTGTACCTTATAGATGGTTTGAATAATTCAATGGAACTTGCTATGTAGATCAGACTGGCCTCAAACACACAGGTACATGTGTGCTAGTGCCTGGGCGTGATATCTTTAACCCAGAATTAAATTGTTGGGTGTACATGTCATTGATCAGTGCCTGTATATACCAGGCTATTATTTGGTTTTAGTTGTCATATGAAGCAATGGGCTTTATTGCGCTATTTTAACTTCATAGATATATTTCATTATTCTTCGTTTTATTTCTCCCCTGGCACTTGTACCCTCCATTCTGCTTCTCACTTTGTCAAGCCCCAGTCCTCTTCTAAAGCATACTCTTTTTCTGTTGTCAAGGAGAAGACAACATTGTATTTCCTCTCTTGTTCCCTTCACCTCTCTTTGAACCACTTTCCCTTCTCACAGTCCTGTTTCTACTTTCATGTCACACACATACATATACACACATATACACATCCCATATACACATGCCCACATACCCACATATACACACATGCACACACATGTACACATATGCACATGTATACACACACAGACACATGTGCACACACATGCACACACACATGCACACACACACACCTATACTCTGTATATGATAGAATAATGCATTTCTCTCTCTGAGCCTAGCTTATTTTACCATTTTCCAGTTCTGTCCATTTTTATTGCAAATGTCATAGTTCTATTTTCACAGCTATATAAAATTCTATTGTATGAATATACATTTCTTTCTTTAACCATTCAATTTTTCTTATGGCTAAGGAGTTAAACATGTTTTCAAATGCTTATTGACCACTTCTCTCTCTTCCTTTGAGAACCACCTGTTAATCCATTAGCTTATTTATTGCTTGAATTTTTCAATGTTTAAAAATTTTAATTTTCTATATCATTTTTATTAGATATTTTCTTTATTTACATGTAAATTTCTCCTTTCCCAGTTTCCCCTCCAAAAAACAAAGAAACAAACAAAAACAACAAAAACAAACCCCTGTTGCCTCCCTCCTCCCCATGCCTGCCACCCCACACTCTCCCACTTATTGGCCCTGGCATTCCCCTACACTGGGGCACAGAACCTTCACAGGGCCAAGGTCTTCTCCTCCTATTGATGATCAAATTTTCAATCCTCTACTATACACATGCTGCCAGAACAGTCAGACCTATCCATGTGCAGTCCTTGGTTGGTGGTTAAGACCCTGGGATCTCTGAGGGTATTAGTTAGTTCATATTGTTGTTCGTCCTAAGGGGCTGCAAACCCTTCAGCTCCATTAGTCCTTTCTCTAACTCCTTCACTGGGGACCCTGTACTCAGTCCAATGTATGGCTGTGAGCCTCTACATCTGTATTAGTCAAGTACTGTCAGAGCCTCTTAGGAGAGAGCTATATTTAGCTATATATAGATAGCTATATTCTTGGCCTTTTGGCTACAATCAAGTATAGTATATGTTCTTAGCAATTTTTAATTTTCTATAGAGTCTAGATATTAATCCCTTGTTGGGTATATAACTGACAGAGATTTTCTCTCAGTCTTCTGTCTGATTATTTTGCTCTGCAGAAACTTAAATTTCATGAATTTGTCAATTCTTAGAATTATTTCCTGTGCTGTGTGGGTCCTTTTCAGAATGATCTTGCCTGTGTCTACACCTTGAAATAATTTGACTTTGTTTTCCTTTAGCAATTTAAGGTTTCCAGGTTTTATAGTTAGGCATTTACTCCATTTCTAATACATTTTTGTGCAGGGTGAGAGACTTGGATCTAGTTTTGTCTTTTATATATGGATATCCAGTTTTCTGAGAACATTTGTTTAAGAGGCCTTCCCCTTGACTCATGCCTTTGGTATTGGGTTTTTCAACAATGGCTACAGTTGTGTGGGTGTATTTCTGGATACTATATTGTGTTCCATCGGTTAGTCTAAGAGTTTTCTGGTGGAGCCTTTAGGATCTTTTAAGTAAAGGAGTATGTAATATGCAAATGGAGACAATTTAACTTCTTGATTACCTATTGATTTGTATACCTTTGATTTCTTTTCTTAAATTAGATATTTTCTTTATTTACATTTCAAATACTATTCCCTTTCCTGGTTTCCCCTCTGAAAACTCCCTATCCCATCCTCCCTCCCTCTGCTCATCAACCCACTCACTCCTGCTTTTCTGTCCTGGCATTCCCCTACACTGGGACATCAAGCCTTCTCAGAAACCAAATGCTTTTCCTTCCATTGATGTCCAAAAGGCTATCCTCTGCTACATATGTAGCTGGAGCCATGGGTCCCTTTATGTTGGTACTCTTAGGTTGGTAGTTTAGACTCTGGGAGCTCTTGGGGTACTAGTTAGTTCATATTGTTGTTCCTCCTTTGGGGATGCAAGCTCCTTCAGTTCCTTTGGTCCTTTCTCTAGCTCCTCCATTGGGGATCTTTTGCTCAGCCCAATGGTTGGCTGAGAGCATCCACCTCAGTATTTGTCAGGCACTTGCAGGGCCTCTTAGGAGACAGCTTTATCAAACTCCTGTCAGCAAGCACTTGCTGGCATCCACAATAGTTTCTGGGTTTGGTGATTGTATATGGGATGGATCCCCAGGTGAGGCAGTCTCTGGATAGTCTTTATTTAAGTCTCTGCTCCATACTTTGTGTCTGTATCTCCTCCCATGGCTATTTTGTTGCTTCTTCTAAGAAGGACCAAAGTATCCATACTTTTGTCTTCCTTCTTCTTCAGCTTCAATTGGTCTGTGAATTGCATCTTAGGTATTCAGAGCTTCTGGACTAATATTCACTTATCAGTGAGTATATACTGTCGGAGCCAGCTGACAAGGGTGAGGCTGAAGTAGAGAGGGTGACTGAATGAGAATGAGAGGACCACCGCTCTGCTGGCAATGGCAATAAACTTTAATGTGAGAAATCTTTTATAGAAAAACACAGTAATGCTAAAAAATAGAATTTAACAACAATCATGTAGCACAGTTTCTGAGCACTTTCTCCCGGCAAAAGCATGCCCACTTCTTCATATCTTACAGTAAATATTTTTTCCTCATGCCCAGGTTCATGAGGTTTGTTTCTTTAATCCTTGCACGCACAGCTCTCAGTAGCCTTGAATTTCTTCCAAAACATCTTGGGTTCATGGAGCAGTTATGTCCTCAGCTACAGGGAGACTATCAGAAGTTGCCCCTCCTTAATGGAGCGGTCATGCTCTCGGCTGAAGGGAGATTATGTGAAGGTGCCCCTTCCTTGCCTTTCAGAAGGGGGGGCCACCCCTAAATCTTCCCCTATGCCTAAGAACATTCTCACCATTCAGCAGAGGGGCCACTCCTAAATCTTCCCCTATGCTAAAGAACATTTCCACCACAATATACCATGTGTGTTCTTTTGTGATTAGGTCACCTCACTCAGATGATATTTTCTAGTTCCATCCATTTGCCTAAAGGCACATATTATATTCCCTGCAGTGCTGATTTTGTCACTATGGATCTGTAGTATAATTTGAGGGCACATATTACATTCCCTGCTGCATTGGTCTTTTTTATTAGGAATTACATTTAATGTTTCATGAATTCATTGTTTTTAATAGCTGAGTAGTACTCCATTGTGTAGATGTACCACATTTTCTGTATCCATTCCTCTGTTGAGGGACACCTGGGTTGTTTCCAGTTTCTGGCTATTATAAATAAGGCTGCAATGATAACTTGATCAAGGAAGAAATAAAGAAAGAAATTAAAGACTTTTTAGAATTTAATGAAAATGAAAGTACAACATACCCAAACTTATGGGACACAATGAAAGCAGTGCTAAGAGGAAAACTCAAAGCTCTGAGTGCCTCCAAAAAGAAACTGGAGAGAGCATATACTACCAATTTAACAGCACACCTGAAAGCTCTAGAACAAAAGGAAGCAAATACACCTAAGAGGAGCAGACAGCAGGAAGTAATCGAACTCAGGGCTAAAATCAACAAAGTAGAAACAAAAAGAACTACACAAAGATCAACAAAACCAGGAGCTGGTTCTTTGAGAAAAATCAACAAGATAGATAAACCCTTAGCCACACTAACCAGAGGGCACAGAGACAGTATCCAAATCAACAAAATCAGACATGAAAAGGGAGATATAGCAACAGAAATGAGAAAATTTTAAAAATCATCAGATCCTACTACAAAAGCCTATACTCAACATAACTGGAAAAGCTGGATGAAATGAACTATTTTCTAAACAGATACCAGGTACCAAAGTTAAATCAGGATCAGATGAGCCATCTAGACAGTCCAATTAGCCCTAAAGGAATAGAAGCAGTCATTAAAAGTCTCCCAACCAAAAAAAGCCCAGCACCAGATGGGTTTAGTGCAGAATGCTATCAGACCTTCAAAGAAGACTTAATACCAATCCTCTTCAAACTATTCTACAAAACAAACAGAAGGAACACTATCCAATTCGTTCTATGAAGCCACAAATATGCTGATACTAAGACCACACAAAGACTCAACAAAGAGAACTTCAGACCAATTTCCCTATGAATATCGATGCAAAAATACTCAATAAAATTCTTGCCAACTGAATCCAAGAACACATCTAAATGATCATTCACCACATCAAGTAGGCTTCATCCCAGGGATGCAGGGATGGTTCAATATACAGACGTCTATCAATGTAATCCACTATATAAACAAACTCAAAGAAAAAAAACCCACATGATCATTTCATTAGATGCTGAAAAAGCATTTGACAAAATTCAACATCCCTTCATGTTGAAAGTCTTGGAAAGATCAGGAATTCAAGGCCCATACCTAAACACAGTAAAAGCAATATACAGCAAACCAGTACCAACAGCAAACTAAATGGAGAGAAACGTGAAGCAATCTCACTAAAATTAGGGACTAGACAAGGCTGCCCACTCTCTCCTTACCTATTCAATATTGTACTTGAAGTTCTAGCCATAGCAATTAGACAACAAAAGAAGGTCAAAGGAATACAAATTGGAAAGGAAGAAGTCAAACTATCACTATTTGCAGATGATATGATAATATTTTAAGTGACTCCAAAAACTCCACTAGAGAACTCCTATAGCTGATAAACAACTTCAACAAAGTGACCAGATATAAAATTGAGTCAAACAAATCACTAGCCTTCCTCTACTCAAAGGATAAACAGACTGAGAAAGAAATTAGCGAAACAATACCTTTCACAATAGTGACAACCAATCTAAAGTATCTTAGTGTGCCTCTACCCCCTTTCATTTCTTCACTTGTTTCATTGCTACAGCTAGCATTTGAACACTGAATTACCAGAGGAGGGTGTTATAACTTCATCTGATCCCTGATTTTAGAGACAACGCTTTCCATCCTTTCCTTCTATGGCTATGACAAAGGGTCCTGGATTGAATTCTGCTTCTCTGTAGTCTTGAGGTCCTTGGTCATTTTTATTAATGATATTCTGAAATCTTCATGTGACATTTTAGCTGTTTACTCTTTCTGCCAGATAATCACACAGCCAGTACTGTATTCCCACTAGCTTCCTTCTTTCTGCTATATGTTCCATTTTTTTGTTTTTACACATGGCTTCATTGTATAGCTCTGGATGATCTGAACTCAATCTGTAGACTAGACTTGTCCTGATCTCACAGAGATCCCCCTGCCTATACCTCTCAAGTACTGGGGTGAAAGTATGTACCACTATCTTGGCCATTGCTTGTCTCTCTCTCTGCCCCTCTCATGTAAGCCATTACTATTTTAGGGATTTCTAAGTGCTCCCTGTCTTTGGAGTAGAGAGATCTGTTCTTGGTTTTGTTTTATTTTAAATCTTCTCTTTCTTTGGGTGACATGGAGGCAGTTTCTTGTTCACCATCTTATATTATGCAGAACATCATCATGATCATCATCATTACTGACACCATCATCATCATCCATTGCTATTGTTTTCATGGTTCTACAGAAACATGGGGAACTGGAAGCATTTGGGTGCCTTTTATGTGGGTAAAGGTCACATACTTAGGACTAAAAGCAGGAAAACAATTATTTTTTATCTTGATGAATATGACATTTTGCTTCTCCCAAGTCAGTTCTTTAGCTCAAGTAAGTGTAGACAAAAAAAAAAAGTCCAAATGAACTTCATGTCTACTAAATACTGAACAAATTAACAGAATTTAGAAAAATAAACATCAGGGGCTACTTGCTCCCTCCTCTCTCTCTCTTGCTCTCCTGATCCTGCCCTGTCCCCTTGTTCCTGCTCCCCCCATCTCCCAACTCCCCTCCCCCAACTCTCTCCACATGCTCATGTCCAGCCTCTACTCCTCTATACACACTCACTCTTCCTCCCTTTCTCTTTCTCTCTCTCTTTCTCTCTTTCCTTTTCTCTGTCTCTATTACCCTCTCAACTCCCCATGCCCTGAATAAACTCTATTCTATACTATAAAAAAGGTAGAAAAGTAAACATAAGAAAGTGTCATTACAATAATGAAAATAACCATGGAGATTAAGGTGTGAGGCCAAGGTGATGCAGATGTGGCCAAGCTGAAGATGAGAAATGGCTTATCACTTGTACAACAGAGCCTGAGCAGGCAATATCACATGCACGTCACTGGGCTCACAATCTGTATGGCTTGCTGGGAGACTGGAAGATGCAGATGGAAGAGTTGATAGCTTTGTGTTGCAAATTGTGCACAAGAGGAGGAATATGGTTGTAAACATTGCCTGAAGCCACAAAGAGCCTGTCAAATGTGATTTATTACTGCTAGAATTTCATCATTTCTTCTTGCCAAAGTGATTCTGTCTGTAGGTTTCTGCTGACCTTTCCCCTAGGAAGATGGCCTGGAGTGTGACCTCTCCATGTGCTGTATTGATACAGATCTTCATATGTACCTTCAGGTCAGACACAAGCCAAAGAAAAATTTATTCTGGGCTTACATTTACTGAGCCCTGAAAAGGTGCTAAGAGGTGAGAGTAAAACTAGAGGCAATGAGTACTAATATTTTAAGCTTTTATAACATCCCAGACATACTGTTTTATTGATTTTAAGATGCAATCAATAATTTACATTCTTATTTTATGCATCACTGAGAAAAAGACCCACCCATGAATCTGAATCTGTGGTAATCTGTCAATTGTAAGCCACATGCATTCACATTCCAGAGGTGATAACATGTAGCTAGATGAGCATTTTAGGAGTGATGAAATGCATTGTTGGCTCACTTGGTTTTCCAGCCAACTCCACACAGCAAGTGTTAATATATACTTCTTTCAGGATCAGGGAGCTAGAGGTATTAAATGGCTTATTTGAAATCATGCAGATGGATCCAGGCTTGGGCACCTCCTGCAGCCTCTCTCCATCTCTCCTAACCCCTAGGCTGAGCTACAGTCTAGTCTGCAAACATATATCCTTCCTTTTCCACAGACTGACCCTGGAGCTGCTTCCTGGGTTTAGAGATTATTTCCTGGAGCCTTTCTGTATGAAGGTTCACTGGACTTGGATGTCTAAAAATTGTGATAGCTTATGTAAGAAGGAGGAGCACTTGATTGTCAAAGGAGACAGCTTGTTGAATGGTCTGAAAGTGGGACCCAGGGTAACATCAAAATCTAGAAGATAATTGCTATAAAACATCAGCTTGAAGGAAACTGTATTAACCATTTCAAATTATGTTTCTATATTTGTATTGTGGTTTGAGCCTACCTTCTTGGGCCATCTGGCCAGTTAGGGATGCTAAATTGTAATCCCCTAAACATCAATGAGCACCCAAAGAGAAAAGGTAGACACTGTGCAGGTTCTGAGACCAAAGTGCTTTCTTTCAAAGTTTGCCTCTACTATGGTGGGTGGTCTTGGGCAGGTTACTTAAGCTCTCTGCTCTTGATTCTTTATCTGTAACGCCAAGATCACTGAAATTCCATTTCACAGGGAGGTTGGAATGATACAGCCAATGATGATTGCATGCTTGTAGCTAGTATCTGATCAATGCCAGCTGCCATTGATCCTTTTGTGTGGCAGATTCCAAAGGCTATGGCTGTTTGTCACAGACCCTTCCTGATTCCTAGGGCCTCATTAATCATTTCCCCCAGAAATCACCTGGAGTCCATAACTGTGGACTTCTCATATTGGATACCTGTGAACTTCTACTGGGAAGTAAAAACATCATAGATTTTCAATTTTTTTTCTGTAGTACTTAAAGTCTGATATTGGTATATCCTTGGATCATTTCCAAAGCTATCCCACAAAAATCTTACTTTGTTTGATCTGCTATTTATACCCTGTGCACTTGGCACTGTGGTGCTGTCTGTGATATATATACAAGGAGACAGGCCAGCATCATCCATGAGCTTATGACTTGGTAGGTCAGAGTTTGCACCACCTTCAGTATCAGTTGACATCTTGCTATTTGTGCCCAGGCTATTCTGCATATTGTAGGATGTTTTACAACATCCCTGGCCTCTGCTCCAGAATTTCCAAAAGTATATTCCACACTCTCCCTGTTACAGAAATTAACAATGCCTCCTGATGATTCCAAATATCCCCAGGTGAAAATCACTATGCTAGATAAATATAAGTTCCATGGGAGCCTGCCTGTATCTCTCTGGTGCACAATCCAGTTTGTAAGGCCTAAAAGAGTAGCACATAGCAGGGACTTAATATTTGCAAAATAATCAAATTAAACCCACATTGTAGCAATTGTCTGCTGGAAAAAAAAGTGAATTGAAAGATCTCATTTCTGAAATTCTTATCATGTTTTAAACCAAATAGCAGTGCCCAGCTGGTTCAGAGGACACTCTGTGCTGTGGTTCTAAGTCACCTCCCCTACCTCATATTCTCCTTTGGATTTAGGGGATCTCCAAAAACTCATTCCCCTATGTTTATTTTTGCAAAATAAACTCAACTAGTGGTGAGGAAGCTCATTATCCAGATGCATTCCTCCTGTCCTAGGAGATCCATTGGGAAAAGTCTCAAGCAAATACCTCAGTCCTCAAAGTGACAGGACAAGGTAAAGCTACATGAAGAAGAGAAAATGGTGTCTTAGAACACAAATGTAAAGCTGGCTCTCTTTGCCTGACAGGAATTTGAAGTGGTGCAGCTGCAACTGAGGTTGGAAGGGAGCCCAACATCAAGGGAGTCTCTGTGTTTGTCTCTCTCATTCATCTTGAGACAGAGTTGCCAGGGATCACTCAGAATCCTACATAATCCTCAGTGCACCCTAAGTCTCCAGATGCCTCACTCATGGCTCCTTCTGGTCCTTCCTGGACTCAGACATGTTTTCAGGGGGTCCCAGTGCAGAGATGGGTAGAGCTGCCAAAGTCAGATACGAAGGAGGAGAGCAAAGCAGCTCTCCCAGTAGGAGAGTTCTTGTTTAAACTTTGGTTTGGCATTTGTTTTGATTATTGAATTAGAAGCACAGCCAGAAAAGAGAAAAATATGCAATTTTAATTGTTTCTGATCTCATAAAAATGAAGCTTTAAGATGAAATTCGAAGTTAGAGAACTATGAGTTCATAGATTAGGTCCTAAGTTGAGTTCATCTCTCTCTCTCTCTCTCTCTCTCTCTCTCTCTCTCTCTCTCTCTCTCTCTCTCTCTCTCTCTCTCATTCTCTCTTTCTCTCTCTCTCTGTCTCTCTCTGTCTGTCTCTCTCTGTCTCTGTCTGTCTCTGTCTGTCTCTGTCTGTCTCTGTCTCTGTCTCTCTCTCTCTCTCTCTCTCTCTCTCTCTCTCTCTTCCCCCCCCCCCACCTATCTTTCTTCTTCCTTATAGCTGGGTAACCTTGAGCAAGTTACTTCACCTTTCTGATTCTTGGTTCCCTTTTCTGTTGTAATAACTTCAGACTACTGAACAGATATTGTTTGCCAAGCTCAGTCCTAGGAGTCATGCACACAGGACAGCCACTGTTCTCCTTTTTCTGTTTGTCATCAGCAATGCACACAATCTCCTGTGGAGATGGTTGGGTCTGCTCTGGAGCCCACTTCTTCTGAAGACTTTCTGGTATCTACAAACCATGCAAAGCAATGTCAAATTTGAGGCTAATGAACTCCTATTATTGATTTGTGAAGGGAAGCTGGCATGCTGGGTAGTGTCCTTGTCAGGTAGTGTCCATGCCAGTACTTGAAAGTACTGCAACTTTTTACCGGAGACAATGAGTTTTCACTTGAGATTGGATAGACTCTGCATTTCTGTGCATCTACTTCTTTCTGTGCCTCCATCTCACAAAATACATAAGGAGAATAGAAGGTGGTCGTTTCTAAACTACACACACACATGCACATGTGTACACACAAGCACATGCACACACACACACACACACACACACACACAATATTCTGTTTGGTGCTCTGCAATGATGCTCTATGTATTGCCGCTGGACATGAGTATGGAAGCCTTCAGCAAGGCTAAGTATTGAGCTCTTGAGAAGTGACTGATGGAGGATCTGAACACTAGAAATGTGGCAATGGAAAGGAGTACTTAAAGGCTAGGTTGTAATTTTAATACTTTTGAATTCAAATGTAATTAACAAAAGAGGCTAGTTTTGTTATGGTGAACAGGAGATTCCCAGAATCCTGAGCATACACAACAAGATCCCAAATGGAGTCAATGTTCCCAGGCTACAACCATCCATCTTGGTCAAAGAGCTGGCATTGCAGGGCTGTGCCAACAGCATTTCTAGCACCAGCAAGCAATGATAGCCATAGACCCCAGCATTATGTCATGGTACATAGGACATAGCTAATATCTACAATACATCACTGAATGAATGAATGAATAATTTTATCCTAGAGTGCTTTCTCTTGTCACCTATTGTGAGCCTCAAATTCCCCTCTGAGAAAAATAATTCTGATGCTTTTGCATTTTGCTGTCCAAAATTTATCTACCTTGGGAATTGGCATTGATATAATTTAAAACAAACAAAAAAACCCATCCTGACTCTAGAGGTGAAGTTAAATTCTATAAACCAACAGAAGCTCTTTTTCTAAAATGCTTATGCTCTGTTTCTTTTTCTATTTATCCTTTCTCTCTATAGGTTTTGAGACCTGGACTTTGTATATAGCTAGATAACCTTGAACTCATGTACCTTCTGTCTCTACTTTTCCAGTGCTGGGATTAATTGTACACCTGGCTGTATATTGCTGCATGATGTATTCAGATGAATCTGTCTGATCTCATCAGTATGTTTGTACATTGATGTATGTGCAATGCCTTGTTAGAGTCAGGATCCATATAACAAAACTACTAATATCAGTCATCATAATATCATCTCTACCAAGTAACATCCATGTGAATAACTATCATTGAATAACTATTCAATGTTTTAAAAAGCACTGTCTGTGAAATATGCACAGTGTAAGAACTGCATCTTAGTGGGAATTAACTAAGGTTTTTTTTTTAAAGTAACTAATACAATAGCTGACATATGATACATGTTTGTTAAACACTTGCAGAACACCATAAAAGAGCTTCAGTTATACAGTGTATATATCATATATCCATGTATTGTACTTTCTGAGTAAATGCATGGCAGATACTCTTCTTAATTCTCATGGCAATAGTGTCTGAGATATAGTCTATTATCTTCATTAAACAGATATAGAAATGGCCTTGAAAAGCTGAAGGCCTTAACTGAGTTCAGTCAACCACATCAGCATACCACTGGTATTGAATAATAATAATAATAACAATATTGTGAACTCATAGAAAAGATAATTGAAAGTGAGCATAGCCTCAATTTCAAATCCAGCCCCCACCCCACAGTGTCCCTAAGGCCCCTGGTGCCATAAAGTCCCAAAGTAGCCAGACATCTGCCTAATAATTTCCTATCCTTTTCTCTCTTAGGAGCTAATTCTGCAGGCTTATTATGGCTCCAGGCTCAGAGCCAGCTAGAGCCCTGTGAATACAAAGCTGTGGGTACAGGAGTAGGGAGTCTTCTCCCCTCCCCAACCCTCTATGTAAAATACATCCTGCAGATTGATGAAATTTAGCCCAGAAGCCTGCGAGGCTAGTTCAGCCTTATGCAGAGTAAGTCAGGACTTGCTCATTGCAGAGGCGCTATTCCTTTGCTGCTGTTTGTTTCTGTGTACATATGGGAGAGGATAACCAAGTGGCACGTGGGCATGTATGTACATATGCACATATGTGTGAAAGAGCCAGAGGTCAACCTCAGTTATCACTCCTTGATTATTGGATTTATTTTTGTTGGATTTTATTTTATTTATTTGATTATTGTTATAAACAACGGCTATATAATTTACTCTCTAAGAGTAAATAGGTAGAAACAGAAGGGGCTGGGCAGATGGCTCAATTGGTAAAGGGCTCAGGCACCATGGAGATGAATATAGGTGAATTTCTGGGGCTCACAAGCTAGCTGGACTAGGTGAGTCATCAAGTTCTTCATCAGTGAGAGAGAATTTGTCTCCTGACTTGTGCCTGATCCTCTCAAGGATGTAGGTGGTTGCAAAGTTGGCTTCAAAGGGAACTGAGTAGGGTTCTGTAAGGGAATCTGGAGCTCCAATTGCACATCAGAATGACAAATTCTTGTCAATCAAAACCAGCCTGCAAAGCCTTCAACTCTTATTTGAGATCAAAGGCAACATCATGCATACCGTCCATATAATCTAAGTGCTGAGGCTGGAGAGATGGCTCTACAGTTAAGAGGCTTTCTTGCTTTTCCAGAAGACCCTAGTTCAATTCTCAGCACCCCTATGGAGGTTCACAACTTTCTGTAACTCCAGTCTAGGGGGCTATGCAACACACCCACCCAACTTTGCTGCCACCAGCCTCCACAGCATTGCATACACATGATACATGGGCAGATATTCAGGAAAAACACACATACACATAAAAATAAACAAAATCTTTTTTAAAAAAATATGAACATTGCTGCAAAGGCTGTCTTACTTGATGTTGTTATCCCAAGATCTGGACCACAACTGTAAGAAATGGGTATGCAGGAAGGGGTTTCATCATAAAATCATCTTGGAACTCCCAGCATCTTCTGCTCTGTTTGCTTTCAAGTCAGAGTAAAGAACTGGGATGTAGCCCAGTGTTTGAACTCTTGCCTAGCACCCATAAGACCCTGGCTTCCATTCCCAGCACTGTAACAAAACATAGCTGGATTGGTTAGGTTCCAGTACCTGCCTAGAGGCCTTAGCAAAGATATTTAATTTTTTCTTTGTGTCCCTTTTCTAAAAAAGAAATAATAATGTTGATATTGACACAATAATTGGGGACATAACCCATACAAAACATTTAGAATGATGCCTAGCACAAAGTCAATTTTCTTATTTTTGTTCTGTTTGTGCAGAATGCTTTTGTGCCATTTGGTGACTGGTTTCATGGCCATTCCTCAGATTAGCAATGCACTGTCATAAAGACTACACCAGGGGCTGGTGAGATGGATCAGCAGGTAAGAGCACTGACTGCTCTTCTGAAGGTCCCGAGTTCAAATCCCAGCAACCACAACGTAGCTCACAACCATCCTGTCTAAAGACAGCTACAGTGTACTTGCATATAACAATAAATAAATCTTAAAAAAAAAAGACTACACCAGATGCCCCACATCCTTCCAGTGGAAGAGTCCACAGTGATTTAGTGAGAGTACACAAGGGCAGTGCTCAGTTCTGAGCTAGAGTAGACCACCCTCTTTGGTCTAGCCAGCTTTGACTATTTTGCATTTTCTTTCCCAAACTGAGGCAATGAAGCTGACTCTGAGAGCTTCTGTTTTTAAGCATCCACAAAAGCCACACTCAGGGAACAGTGTATATCTGATGTCTGTTCTGCTATCTTCTCATAGGAAGCCTTCATTATAAAGGGAATTATATAGAAGCTCTGGATACAGTAAGCTAGTTCAAATCCTGCCTCTGCTGTTCACAAGATTTAGACTTCCTATCTATGAATTCCTGTGGGGGAGGATTGTTTGATTATTTATTATATTTGTTTTATGGGGGATGGAATCTCATGATTCATGCACACACCAAGTACTCTACTACTATACTATGTCCTCAGTTCTTTGTTTGTTTGTTTGTTTGTTTGTTTTTAAGTATCTTAGACAGAGCATCTTATTAAATAACTCAGAATGCCAACAAACTTGTTCTAGCCAGTGGGGACTTTAAACTTGTGATTCTGCTTTTGCTTCCCAAGTATCAGTGAAAGGCCTTCTTGCCAGGTACATCCCTATAGATGATTTTAAGCCTTTGAAAGAGAATCATATTATTAGCTTTAGTTTTTGGTCACAGTAGCAGAACCTCATTGTTGGTTCTTTAAATGCAGTTCAAATGAAAGTCAGTGAACCAGAGAGATGAGGAGTGTTTTCCAGGGTGGTGGGAAGCAAGGAGAACAAAGCATTTGGACATCTCCAACAGACCTTCACATCACAGATGTCCTGCTATATTAGAGCCCTCCAAGGGCTCAGCAGAAGATCTGGGTTCTGTTACCAGCACTTACATGGAGGCTTACAAACAATCTATAACTCTTGTTCCAGGGGATCTGATGCCCTGTTCTGACCTCTTTTGGCATCAGGCATATATGGAATATACATGAATGCAAGCACAATGCTTACACACAAAATAAAATACTAAAAAGTGAAATAAATACACCCTTAAAAATTAAGAAATTTCCTGAGAACAAGACACAATAGGTGATATTTCTGTATCTGTATGTGATGGTTACTTCAATTTGCCAACTTGATATACCTGGGAAGACAACCTAGATAAGGGATTGCCTGGACTGGGTTAACCTATAGGTGTATATGTCAAATATTTTTCCTAGTTAGTTAAGAAGAGGTGGAAACACCCACCCTGAACGTGGTTTGCACTGTTAATGAGCAGGACTCTGAATGCATGAAGCTGAATAAATCGAGTTGAGCAGCAAATGGGGTTGTATTCACTCTCTCTGCTCTTGATTGCATGTGATATGACTCTGAATTCCTGCCTTGACTTCCTCAGAGAGATGGATGGTAAACTAATACTGAAAGGACAAAAAACTCTGGTCCAAGCTGATTTTTGTTAGGGTGTGTCTTAGTTAGGGTTTCACTGCTGTGAACAGACACTATGATCAATGCAAGTCTTATAAAGTCATTTAATTGGGGCTGGCTTACAGGTTCAGAGGGTCAGTCCATTCTCATCAAGGTGGGATACTGGCAGCATCCATGCTGGCATGATGCAGGAGAAGCTCAGAGTTCTACATCTTCATCTGAAGGCTTCTAGCAGATTACTGACTTCCAGTCAACTAGGATTAGGGTTTTAAGACCCCCCCACACAGCAACATACCTACTCCAATAAGACCATACCTCTTAATAGTGTCACTCCCTGGCCCAAGCATATACAAACCATCACAGGGTATTTTATTTCACAGGAGTGAAACTAGGACACTGCTATCTACATCTACATGCATATTTGTATCTATCATCTACATATATAGCATATATATCTGTATCTATGTTCATATCTATATCTATATAGGAACTGGTTCATGCAACTATGGAAACTGTGGTGTTTCTCATTCTACCTGCAAGTGTGAGATTCTAGAGAGCTTTGTAGTGAGGTTTCAGTCAGAGTCCAAGGTCCCCCAAACCACTGAAGCCAATGGTGTCAGCAATAGTCCAAGTGTAGGAATAAACACACAAAACATCTCAAAACATGCCAGGCAAAGAAAGAACACTCTCCTGTAGCCTGCCTATTCTTTTGCTTAGGCCTTCAGATAAGGCCTCATTAGGGAGGACAATTTGTTTCTCTAGTCCACCTGTTAAGACACTAACCCAAACCCCTTTCCTGGACACCCTGAAACTAAGTTTGATCAAATATTGTGGCTTATTGGGGCTCAGTTAAGATAACACAGAAAATCACACTTGACAGTGGTTTTAGTAGATGTCAACTTTGGGATAGACAAACCCTAGTGGTTCCTACTATGTATATGTCACTTCAGTGGAGTCAGAATCCAAGGAAAGGGTCCGATCAGCTGGTGTAGGCCACATACCTGCTACTATTGCCCATGGTAATGAGATAAGTAGACTTGAGAGAGATGTGCAGTACAGAATGAGAGTTCCATATGTGGATATCTATTGCTATTATTTTTACCTCTCTCCTTCTGTGCCTTATTATCAGTAAAGCATCCTAGAATGTCTTTGCAATCCAGTTACTGTGAAAACAAACTCAATACCCACCCAATGAATTTGCTTCTTCTGTGGCATCAATAGCTATGATTTGGTGTGAAGCCTCAATAGCAGTCATTGTGCTCCTGTTGAAGTGCTTCCAAATTTATAGACATCTTACCTCCAAGGAAACAGTAGGCATGATTACTGTGAAAGTAACTTTCCAGACTATTTTCCCCAGTATACAACCCTGCCTTCCAGCTCTTCTCCCTGACTAACCACCATAGAGATCTAACAAGGTACTTTTCTGAGAGAAAGAGAGTTCAAGTGGGGCCCAGAAAGGGTGGGAACTGTTGGAGGAGGATCCTCGTCTTTTTGATTACTAAGAGCAATAGAATCATCCCAAAATGACAGACATTGTCTGCTTATACCTTAAAGTTGTGCCCAGACACATATTTTTATCTAAATTCACCTTCCTCCTGACAATGCCATTTTCACATCTTGGCTTTGAAGAAGTAATAGAAAGACTTCTACTTTTGCCCCACATGAAGGAAGAGAGCACTTGTCTCTTCTCCTCCCCTAATATACCTCTTTCCCCATTCTTCATGCTCTCAATCCACCAGGGTTTTGAGGAAGAGGTTATCCTCAGCCTCACCTCCCTGAGCATCTTTGGTAGTTTGAATAAGTTTGGCTCATGGGAAATGGCACTATTTTACAAGGTGTGGCCTTGTTAGAGGAAGTGTGTCACTGTGTGGGCAGGCTTTGTGGTCCTAGGCTAAGGCTCCACCCTGTGCAGAAGACATTCTCCTGTGAGACAGTCTGCTCCTGGCTTCCTTTTGATGAAGATGTAGAACTACTGGCTCCTCTAGCACCATGTCTGCTTGCACCACATAGCCATGCTTCCTGTCATGATGATAGTAAACTGAACCTATATGAAAGTGTAAGCCAGCCCCAATTAAATGTTGTCCTTTATGAGAGTTGCCTTCATCATAGTGTCTCTTTCCAGCAATGGAAATTCTAACTAAGACAGCTCCTGAGGAATACTGATCCTCAGTATCACCTCTCTGAGCTCCTGAGGAGTGATTCTCAGCATCACTTCCCCGAGCTCCTGTACTTGCTGTATTTTAAGCAGGTTAGATTAGATTAGAAAGAGAAGGAAAAGATCCAGTTCCTCTGCTGTGCTTTTCCTGACAACAGAATGGTGACTTCTACAGCCCCCCGTACTCCTCAAGACATTTGCCTTCACATACCAAAAATTAGTTTCTAAGAGGCAAGCCCTGCATTAGGCTGTTAGTAAAATCCTGCACTGTTGATGTTATTTTGTCATCCTTTGACCCAATCCTACCTTTGTCTCTCTCTCTTTTTTATTTTCTTCTAGTAAAAGTGTAAAGAACAATGCCTCACACTCTAATTTGTATCTAGCCTGTGATTCTTTAGTCAATATAATCCTAGATATGGTACTGTGCCACCTCCAAGGCTTCATCATCCATGGCCTGTGACTCATTCTTTACTTACTTTCCTATTTGTTTTCCATGCCAAGAAAATTATATGCCCGGGGCATCTAATTGGATGACACCCACATGAAACAGTAGAGCAGAGCCATGTCCTCTGTCCCTAGCCAACTCTTGGGTTAAGAACTGAACCCATGCTAATCGGTTCATGCTGTTGAGAAGCTTGGGGAATGTCTGTTACATGGCAGAAGTAAAGATACATACTTAGCTTTAAAAAAAAGTTTTGAACCATGAACTTCGTATGGTTATACTATTTTCTTTTCTCACTGCTGTGCCCAAATGACTGATAAGAAATAATTTAAATCAGGAATGATTTATTCTAGCTTATGGTTTCAGGGAATGCTGTTTGCCATAAGAAAGAAGGCATAGTAACAGGAGTAAGAGACCAGTTGGCCATAACACATCTGCAGTCAAGAAGCAGAGAGTGAACAGGACAGGATGTGGACCAGGCTATAACACTTCAAGGCTTTCCTCAGGGCCCCACTTGCTCTGATAAGGCTCCACCTAAGTGTTTTCAGAATCTTCCCAGTGTTCAATCACATAAATCTATTGGGTATATTTCACATTCAGATGGCAGCCTGACCTTGATCAGGTCTGTTTTATTTGGCTTTCTCATGAAAGAACTAAACAAGATGATTGTCAAGTTACCTTGAGCTCTGAACTTAGGCAGTTCTCAACAACTACAATAATCCTCTTCGTAGATCATTATCAAGTATTTTTTCACCATCTTATAGTGATGGATGATGTGCCAGATGAGTCAGCTGAGCCATATTTATCTCTGCAACACAAGTGTGCCTCTCACTTCTGGACATAGTAAAACCCCTCAGCTAACATTTGTTTTAGAAGTGATGAAATTGCTGAGGGGACCATCCAGAAGCACATTGAGATAATCAGCAGGCCTCTCTACTTTCCTTCCACAGAGACAATCAGCTCAGTCAAGTCCATGTATGAACTGCTCTTTGTGTGATTATGATTTATTTGGTAGAGATTCTAAAACTATAATCGACTTATGACATGTTTCTCTTGTGTCTGTATGAAAAACATATGCATGAGTATGGGTATGAATACATTGGGATGTTAGAGAGGAATGTTGGGTGTCCTCCTCTATTTGCAATATATTTCCTTTAGATAGGGCCTTCCACTGGACCCAAAACCTCGCCAGGTTAGGTAGACTGGCTCTGGGATTTGCCTGAAGCTGTCCTCTAGCCCAGGGGTCACAGGCATATACTGACATGCCTCTCATTCATTCACATGGATGCTGGGAATTTGGACCCAGATCCTCATGCTTGCACAAGCACCTTTACCTACTGAGGTGTCTCCCTGACCCGAGGAATTCTTGAATGTATACAAGATGTCAAAGTATCACCGAATTTTTATTTCCCAGCACACTGACTCCTCAAATGAATAAAGTGTGTTAAAGTATAACTGAACTTTTATTTATTCATTTATCTATTTTGTTAGCCAACAATGTGTAGCCAATATATTCAAAATACTTTTAAAAGTCAACTGTAAGTCCCTTCTCTGTTACAGTTTCTTAGACTTCTTCCTGGAGAAGTCTAGTTGCTATATACCTGTCATCATTTTCTTCCATCTGTTCTATGTATTAACTAATGGAACACACTTTTATATTCTTTTGTATTTCGCTTCTCGCTTAATACCCAGGAAGTTGCACAATATTTAGTGCACATAGCTCTTTCTTGACATTTTAATGGCTATATACTATACTTTATTTCATTGTAATGCTGATTCATTAGTTTGTTTTCTTTTATTAAATTAATTGTTTGGCAATTTCAAGCAAATATATGAAGCATTATGCTTACATTCATCCCCGCAGCTTCTCTAGTCTCTCTCCCATCCTCCTCATACTGTCTTCCTCCTTCAAATATTCTCTTTCAATTTAATTGTTTGGCATCTATTGTTTTTGTTTTGTTTGTTATATAGTAAAACTAACCAGGACCATGCATGTGGGAAAGGGTAGAGAGCTGCCCACTGATAGATTGGGGCTCACCAGGGAATACATCACTGAAAAGAATGACTTTCCCAGCATCCATCCAGGGTAAGAGCAAACCCATGACATCCATGATGATGTTGACAGGCCTAGACTTGTATAGGCCCAATACAGACAGCCCCAGTTGTGAGTTCATGATTGCCATGTCAATGTCATTCCCCAAAGTCTCCAGTTCAATAAATCTAGTCCCAGCCGATCAGAACTCAACCTAGTGAGATGACCATTGCCACCATGTGTGACCATAAGAATCAACTAATCCATAATTATAAAGAGGCAGAGTTAACCACAGGAATAGATGGTTTCATAAAAGATCAGAGTGTGATAAAGCACCAGGCAAGTGGTGGGTGTCAGACTTATTGCCCCTCCTGTGGCAAAAGGAAGGGAAGAGAGAGAGGTAAGAGGAGACGATGACAGAGTGCTGGCTCTTTAGACTATTTACTTAGAGTCCTATAGGGTTCCTGAGGGTTAACTGAGAATGGAAAACACTGAAGACTGGAAATAGAATTGTGAACATCTGCTGGAAAATTGGAAATTTCACCTTAATAGAATTTTTTCAAAACATTTTAACTTTTCTCAAAAAAAGAGCTATTTTCCTAAACTCATCTGCTTCCTCCTATGTTCTCATGTCTTTAAATACACCAAACACGATAATTTTCTGAGAAAATCACATTATACAGAATACATTTTTAAGTTTCAAAGCTTAAGCTTCATAGCATTTTTAAAAAACAGAGGACTGCATACATTTCAGTTCCCATATAGCTGCGTCATCTGCTTGCTTGCATCACGAGACATTTTTCTCTTAGTTCCAACATTTTGAAAAACTTGGCATCTATAATAGAAATTTTTCTTTCAAGATGACCTCTTCTTTTCTGGACATGACCTAGATAGTATAGATTGAATCTACAGTATCTGTTTGCAGTAAGGTTTTTCAGTGAGCCTTTGCTTTGCTCTCTGGAAAGCAGAAACTTTAAGAATACTTGTCCCATGTTGAGATGATTACATGGTGAGAACTGCAGATCTGACACTTGATCTGCATGTATAAGGTACATATTTCTGTCATGATACCCTTCAGAAAATGCCTTCTGTCAATCTTGGACAAGTATTTCTTACTAATCAGGCCTTCTCTAGGTAGGTGACAGACAGGGGTTTGGGTTAGCTGGAACTTTGTTCAACTTCTGCCCCTGGGCACTGGAGTTATGACATGTGCATGCTGCTTACCTGTTTTATGCTGGAGGTTGAACCCAGCACTTCTTGAATGCTAGCTAAGTTGAGATATATCTCTAGCCAAAGGAACCATCTATTTAATTGTTCTGAAATGGAGAGGATTTCCCAGGTATTAGACCTTCAGTGATAAACCCAGGAAGATCTTTACAAAGGAAAACAAGTGGATTGCTCAATGCTTTCATCTTTGGTAAGTCATACTGAACCTTCTTGATGCCCATGAAGAATCCTGGTTAGCTGCTTGCAGATAAACCTACATTTCTTTCTGGAGAAATGTTGAAAAAGCAAGTGAAAGAGTAGAAGAAATCACAACTAGGAAATGATTCAGCTACTGTAACTAGCCAAGCCATTTCTCAACTGATCTTGAATAGTTATGCATTTCCAAAGGAGCTTCAAATATAATTTAGAGGGATGTTTGTATGGTTACAAAGATGGATCAGTGCTTAAGTGCATTTGCTGCTCTTGCAGGAGACGGGGGTTCATTTCCCAGTACCTACATGTAGCTTACAGCTCTCTAACTCCAGTCCCAAGAGATCTATTGCCCTCTTTTGGCCTCCATGAGTATCAGGCATGCACACAGTAAGTATACTTACATGTAGTCAAAACACACCTAAAAGAAAAATAAATAGTTTTTTTAAAATATACATTTCATAACTCAAACAAGGATAAAGATCTCTTTTTCAGAGCATCAAGGAAGATTCATTGTTCAGATGAACCTCTACTGCCTCCTCAGAGACACAAGAGCAGCTGAACAGTCCCTCCAAGAGAGAGAGAAGCAACTGGGGCATAAAAGAAATTTCACAGAGTATAATCCACAAGGACTGTCCAGAGCCTCATGTGGAAGGTTAATAAAAGATGTCATGAATGACTAGGAATTTACTTCTGAGCATCTGCATGTTCTGTCCTGGCTTTCCAATCCTCAGAAGCAAAAATGGGATGATAGTAGTGGTATGTCAGAGTTCTTGAATGCTTAATGTTGAATTATTTAATGAAACGATTACTGCTTTACACTGCCTTGTTAAAACTCCACAAGCTTGCCCTTCCAGCCTGCACCTTCCACTGGGGCAGAGCATCAGTGTGTCTGCCCCTCTGAAGACACCACAGTCTGAAGGTCTCCCAGGAGATCTGCTGCACCCAGGGCAACAGGCAAGGAGCCCACCCAAATTACCTCAGCAGCAGGGACCCCAAGGAGCCCAGAAGATGCAGGACCCCTCCCTTCTGCTTGATCTTCACCTCCCTTCCAGACTACATCTTCCACAGGACAGATCATCACTGCCCCTCTAAAGACTATACAATTTGAAAACCTCCCAGGAGATCTGTTGTACCCAGGGCAACAGACAGGAACCTAGCATGACTGTCCTCTGACAGGCCCAACAAGCAGCTAACAGAGACAGATGTAGATACTTCCACCAAACCATTGGATTGAAGTTGGGGACCGCTGTGGTTGAATTAGAGAAAGGCTGGAAGAAGCTGAGGAAGAGGGCAACCCTATAGGAAGATTAGCAGTCTCAACTAACCCAAACCCTTGGGATCTCTCAGACTTTGAGCCACCAACCAGGAAGCATACAAGAGCTATGAGCCCCCACATATATTGTGGATGGCCTCAGTGGGAAAAAGTATACCTAACCCTCCAGATACTTGAGGCTACAGGGAGTTGGGATGCCTGGTGTAGGAGAAGGGGACATCCTCTTGGAGACATGGCAGGTAGGAGGAATGGGATGAGGAACTATGGGAGGGGAGAAGAGGAATGGGCCAACAGCTGGACTGTAAAGAAACAAATATAATAGTAATAATAATAATAATAATAATAATAACAATTCCACAAGTTTGTAGCAAAGATTTGCCAAGGCCCTTCTCGGTGAAGCTCATCTGAGTCATGTCATAGAGATGCACTTGGTGCAGTCTGATGACTTGCGTCTCTCTCCATGAGCTCACAGGCAGCAGGTGAGAGGTGGCTCTCAAGAGCTGTCTTTCACACAAGCACCATGGCATGCACAGATCTGTGTACACACGCATATGCACACACACAGACACAGACTTGCACACATGTGTGCACACACACATGCATACACAAAAACACACACACAAATAAAAATAAAGAATGAAGAAGTGTGTCTTGTCTAGCTCCCAACTTTCCCCAGTATAAGACAGTCACAGACACCACAGAGACAAACTTTTTGGCCATACTTCATGTCTTCACATACACCGTCTTCCACCTGATTTCCCCAGTTACACTTATATGTTGAGTTTGCAGACTGGAAACAATTTGACATCCTGTGGATCACAAAGCCAAGGCCACCTCATTTCATAGCTAGAACAGTTCCCCCTTACCAATGACAATCAGTCATTACTTTTAAGTTAAATTTTAATCAATTGATTGATTTTTGTGTGTATGTGTATTCATGTTTATGTGTATAGGCAATCTCATATCCCAGTGTATATGTGGGTGTCGAAGACAATTTGAGGGAATTGGTTCTTTCCTTCTAGCATGTGGGTCCAGGGAATCAAACTCAGATCTTCAGGCTTGACAGACAGCAAGCCATTTTACTTATTGAGCTCTCTCACTGGTCCTCCAGACAATCAGAGCAGATTGTGCTTACTTTCCTCTTTCTTGACACTGTCCATATTTCTGCTGTTCCTAAGGAGCATGTCCTCCTGGCAGCCACTGGTTCAACTGTCATGTCTCTGAGCCAGCATTGGTCAGTGGCCAGCCCTTACAGACACATGTAGCAAATAATAGAAGAAGCTTATCTCTGCCTGACATGGAGTCTGGGCCCTGTTAATGGAGGGGTCCTTTCTAGGATTTGCTGTTGGGCCAGTAAGAAGTGTACATCTTTGGCTGTCCTGAGGCAGAAAGAAGCCCTACTGGTCATTTATTGAAATAAACAACTTCATTATTGCAGAGTGCTCAGCAGGGAGCTTTCCACGTGGGGCTCACTCTTCCATCCTGGAATAAACATTGCACATCCATCCATGTGCCAGGAAGCTAAGCGTCCCAGAGGCCATGCCAATCTCTCAATCTAGGACTCTCCATGATAGCCTCTATAAAAAACACATCTGCCAGGAGTTGGAGACGGGAATATCTAAAGCTGTCTGACTCGGCTAAGGGCCAATCTAGACTTTCTTCGTGACACCTTTACTCTGAAACATCAGTGGGTGCTACATAATATGCCACCTTGAGTTAAGCTCTGCTTATCCCACTGTATTAAAAAAAGTCATACACATATACAAAAACATGGAGGCATTTGCACACACATGCATGCACACATGTTCACACACTTACACATGAGTGTGCATGTCCACATGTCCATTGATGCACACAAATACACACCCATCTGAATAGTTAATTGAGTAGCAATGGAGACATGCACTCGGCTTCCAGCTGCATGCTGACCATTAGCATAATGCGGAAACAATTCTAGAAATACTGCTTGTGAGGGAAGTAAATTTATGTATTCAACATAGACTAACTGTGGTATGTGGATTGTCTGTCTCCACTATGCCCAAGCAGACATTACTAAACAATCATGAAAGTTTTTCTCATTGAATTTGAACTTAGAATCTTACCTCAAAACCTGTTATTGTCATATAACCACAATTAATTATTGCCATATAACCTTCACATTTAAATAATGGTTGGTATTTCTAACTTAGAAAAACAAGGACATAGATCTTGAGAGATAATCTCTGGAGGGGCAAAGATGAGGGCTATCAGCCACTAATGAAATACAGCTAAAAATGGAAGGAAAAGTGGTGTTCTAAGGATTCAAGTAGAATCATATAGAAGAAAAGTGAGAGAATGAGAAATTATGAATGAGACTTAGAATTAGTACTAAAGCGAGGATGAACCAAGAACATACCTTTAGAACAAAGCATGAAGCTTTCTCAAGACAGCAGGAGCTCCAAGGCAAGGCTGAATTTAGTGATGTGGTGCCAGTGTTTAGTGAACAATTTCAGAATGCCAGGATCTCTCTTTGGGCACTTATATGGACATTTCGGTTTCATTCTTCATAATAACTTAGGTGGTTAAAAGTAGTCTCTTTATTTTCCTGCTGAAGACATAGAGAATCTAAGACAACAACAAGCCATGTAAAGCACAGACATGCGTCCTTCCTCTTCCCTTCCCTATATCTAACAACAGTCATAAAGACATGATACAGCTTACCAGGGTCTGAAGATTGGTTGGTAAATGATATCAAAGACTCCAACACAGGCCCTGATACCCTGATACCTCCAACAGAGGTATCCAGACTGGAAATACCAAGGATGACTCTTGCCTCCAGGATTTGGAGTTGTTTGCAGCAATTTGTAAATTCAGAGTCCACCTGGATCTCCAAGCTGCTGATTCTCTCTCCCTAAGCCTTTGGGTGAATGAGAGGCAGTAAGGTTCTGTCACATGCATGCATGGCTCCTGATATGGACATGCCTGGACCATAACCTGGCTCTACGTCTCAAGTTCTGTCATTTTTAAAACTATATTACTGTTGGTGAGGTACAGCAAGGCCAGGCATACATGAGAAACTGGAGTCTCAGGGCCAGTTGCAGTGATGGTTCTAGGGAAAAAGACTGCCAAGGACCACCCAGAAAGCCCCAGGCTCAAAGTGAAGGTGGTAAATGACAGTAGCTTTCACTATGGGTAAAATTCCTCATTGTGGTATTTAAGGGGAGATTAGCCCACTTAGGACAGGATCTGTTAACAACTACTTCATGTTCTAGGCACACTGCGCCTGACTCTGGGCATTTGGTACTTGACCTGAGGTAGTTAGGAAGAACACGTTGACCTAGATTAAGATGGCCGATAGCAGAGGTAGTTGTGGTTTGGATTTAAGAGCTGCATAGGAAGAACTGACCAGCATCACTCCGAGGCTGTATCTGTAAAATGAGGATATTGAAACCCATCCTTTGGGTTTGTGCAAGGATTCAAAAAGAAAATAACAATAAAGGTGTAAATTGGTACCAAGAAGTGGTCAAGAAGATGTGTCATTTTTAGTAATAATGTTGCTAATAAAGTCATTTAAACCTTAAGGACCTTTCTGTTATAACCCAGAGTGTTTCCTTGCCCTGCATCCTCTTCCAGAAGCATGATTCTATTGTCACCCCTTCTCAGCCTAGATGCTCTGGGCTAGGAGTTACATCTGATTAGACCATGGAGGCTGGCTGTTACTCTTCCATTGGTTAGCCAATGACCACCAAGACCTGATTTAAAAAAGAAGGTGGCCAAGAAGCATATTGGCTATTAGCACAGCCAATTAGATTGACTTTCTCTTAAAATAAGAAGTAGACTTATTAGAACAGAGGCTAGGTAATGAAATCAAGAGATAAAAGATGTCAGGGAGAAAGCTGGAGAGAAAAGACAGATGGATTAGGTTTGTAGAGCCACTTCTGAGTTCCCATTATCCTCCTAGTTCCCATACACCACGATTTGCTTTCTGTACCAGTTCTCTGCATCCTTTTACCACACACAGCAGAGAAACATGCATCTGTAGGGTTTTTTTAAGAATAAAAGAAACATGACCTGTTAGCAGATGTACAATTCAAGTTCAACTTTACATAAAATCACAGAGATGCCATGTTACTATCACTCTAGATTCCTCCATAACTTGTTCTGAACCAGCTACTCTTTCCTTATCTATGAAATTGCCTGGGCAGCCTCCAAAACTCTGAGATAACACAAGGTTCTGATGCATTGTCTACAAAGCTTGCTGAGCTACATTGAGGATTGGGTCATGGATTCTGCAAGCAGAAGCATCCTACTTCCTTAGGCATCAATAAAAACTATCTTGCTGCTTGTGCTCTTTATCCCCCTGATGTCTGGAGAAGAAATAGAGACATGCCATCAGCCAAAGAAAGGAGGATAAATATAGCCTTTGTCAGATTAATATCCCCAGGATTACTCATGACTCTTTCAAAGTGAAGCAAAGATCATGTGCCGCCTGACAGCCACCCATCTGGCCTGAGAAGACTCACCATATGGATGGTTCTCGCTAATTATAGTTAAATACTGAAGGGAGGGGCTCCATTGTTGAGGCTTCTGAGGCCAGAAGTATCCTCGTCCCCCTTTCTGGGAGCTTATGAAAAGGCTCTGTTCCCAAGCTCCTCCAGGTGCTCTCAGGTGAGCTGCCTCTGTAGAACTGACTTTTACCCGCTCAAAGATAGAGAAGAAACCATCATTCTCTGTGTTTAGAAAGTGGTAATAACCGTTGCTCCTATGCTAAGATACCAGTCAAGATTCTGCATCATGGAGATTCCAAGGAAACACTTGATGGTTTGATGAAGATACATTTTGTTGCTACTACTAAGGACTTGGAACTTTGTCTGCTGTCCCATGATTTATGCAAAAGATGCAAGGAAGGTTGTTATTGTTTACAGGCAAATAACACTCACTGAATCAATCCAGTTCTAGAAAGGAATTTGCTAGCAACATAAAGCGTTGTTTTCTTAAAATAAATACAGATGACCTTCTCCCCATTTGTGATGGCAAATATGACTCTCAGTTTGATAAGCTCTAGAATCACCGAGGAAGCAAACTTTTGTGCCTATCAGTGAGGGGTTAACTGAAATGGGAAAACCTACTTTAAGTGTGTATGGCGTTAATCCATGTGATGTGTCCCAGACTTAATAAAACGGAAAAGGGGGAGTGAGCAGCAACCTTCATTTCTCTCTACTTCCTGGTTATGGTTGCAATGTTGCTCCTGGCACTCTGTCTTTCTTAATGGGATAGATTGTCCCCAGACTGTGACCCAAAATATGCCTTTCCTTCCTTTCTTGAATTGTTTTCATTTTGTATTGTCACATGAAGAGGAAACATGGATAATACACCATTCCAAGGCCGTGGGTTTGATCCTGAACAGAGAGAAAGGAGAAGGGAAGAAAAGGGAAGAAAAGTGGGTAAAGTGGCTGAGAGGGAGAGAGGATTTGATAGATGGATAGATAGATAGATAGATAGATAGATAGATAGATAGATAGATAGATAGATAGATAGATAGATAGATAGCTTGTCTCCAAACAATCTCTGAGAGCAATCAATTTGGGTGAATGAGGAATATGGAATACCAAATTCATGGGTGAAATCATTGGTCATTTCATTTTGCCTTCATCCTTTCTCTGTACCTGGACCCTCTTTAAGCACACCTCATTATTCTAACAGCACCAAAGTAGGCCACTCTTCCTGCCCAGACTCAATCCTGCATGATTAGAGTGGAACAAGTAATGAAAATTCACATGACTCTCAGTGTTCATGAACTGACCTAATTTCCACACAAATATGGACACAAAGGAATACTTCTAAACTAAAACCAACAATGAAAACATGTGGAGAAATGGAGAAATAGTTGCAGATGTTTTGGCTCTAGACTCAGAGAGATGATAGGATGTGTGAGGATGGTTCATTAATTGGAGAGCCTACACTGGATGTCAAGGGGCCACCTCTGTGTAGTCAGGCTAGAGTTGCCATTTGTTAGTGAGTGATGAATGGGCATTTACAGAGAAACTGTCAACCAGGGTATGCAAGTAGAATTCTCTATTCATTGATTTTGCAAAATGTTAATGAATACCTGGAATTATAGAATGCAGTTGCAGTACTCCCTAGAGGTTCTTGTCAGGCAAGGAAGAGAGCTTCTTTTTAGCACCAACAACATAGAGGTAAGCCTACCGAGACAGGCTCAGAAATTCAGACTTGTGATGGCATTAGAATCCTTTGAATTCAGCTCCACTTAAATAATTTACTATCCCTAAACTTCCCTGCCACACAACAAATGTCACTTTGCTTAAGCCCACACCAGAGATGATAAGTAAAGCAGATTCTTTACTTACGGTCTACATTATTGTTCTTTTGTTTTCAACAGAAATTTGGATTCATTCTTTAAAAGTTTAAAACCTGAGATAAGAGAAGTGACTGAGAAGGTGATCTTAGCTGTGACTCACAACATTGGGGATATGGAACCCAAAGAGGCCACCTCTTATAGCCAGGTAGGAACCCCAGTGGAGTGATAGCGACATCAACCCACCCACAAAACTTTCAACCCCAAATTTATTTTGTCCACAAGAAATGCAGGCCCAGGGGATGGAGCAGAGACTAAGGGAATGGCTATTTGAGACCCATCCCATGGGCAAAGAATAATCCCTGATGCTACTGATAAGACTTTGTTGTACTTGCAAGCAGGATAGCATGGGTGTCTTCTGAGAGGCTCAACCCAGCAGCTGACTCAGACAGATGCAGACACTCACAGCTTGGGAACTCTTATTGAAGAATAGGAAGGATTGTGTGGCCAGAAGAGGATAAGAACTCCATAGGAAGTCAAACAGAGTCAACTAACCTGTACCCTTGGGGCTCTTAGAGTATGAACCACCAACCAAAGAACATACATAGGCTGGACCTAGGCCTCCTAGCACATATATAGCAGATGTGCAGCTTGACCTTCATGTGGGTCCTGAACAACTGGAACAAGGTCTAATCCCAAAAGCTGTTGCCTGTATGTAAGATATGTTCTAGTTAGGCTGACTTGTCTGGCCTCAGTGGGAAAGAATGTACCTAGCCTTGCAGACTTGGTGTGCTACTCAGGGGGCCCCCACCCATTCAGAGGATAAGGGGACATGGAAGGGAAGGATTGTGAGGGGGAGTGTGATGACTGGGAGGAGGGCAGTGAATGAGGTTTTTTTTTAAAAAAGTTATTTCTGGCTCCACAGGGGAGCACACACCTGCTACAGGTTGCAGAGGTGGATCCTCTGTCTTGCGACCGTACTTTGAGGTTTGTTTCCTCAATTTCAGTTTCTGTCTTTTTCTTTTTATTACTTCCAGAACAGGGAGAGGCTGTGTCCTGAGTGATGCAAAGGAATGATGGGAATCATATTTTCTGTATTTCTTTTTTTATTGGCTAGTTTTTTATTTATATTTCAAACGTTATCCCCTTTCTCAGTTTCTCCTCTGCAAACCCCCTATCCCACACTTCTTCCCCCTGCTTCAATAAGAGTGTTCCCCCACCTACCCACCCACTCCTGCCTAACCACCATAGCATTCCCCTACACTGGGGCATTGAGCCTTCACAGAAACAAAAGCCTCCCCTGACATTGATGCCAGATAACGCAATCCTCTACTACACATGCAGCTGGAGCCATGGGTCCCTCCACGTGTACTCTTTGGTTGGTGTTTTAGTCCCTGGAAGCTCTGGGGAGTCTGGTTGGTTGATATTGTTGTTCTTCCTATGGGGTTGCAATCCCCTTCAACTCCTTCAGTTCTTTCCCTAACTCCTCTGTTAGGTCCCTGTGCTCAGTCTGATTGTTGGCTGCAAGTACCCACATCTGTACTGGTCAGGCTCTGGCAGAACTTTCTCAAGAAACAGCTATACCATGATCCTGTCAGCAGTGATTCCTGGCATCAGCAATAGTATTTGGGTTTGCTGTCTGCAGATGGGATGGATCCCTAGGTGGGGAGGTCTCTGGATGGCCTTTCCTTCAGTTTCTGTTCCACTCTTTGTCCCTGCATTTCCTTTAGACAGGAACAACTCTGGGTTACTATTTTTGAGATGGGTGGTGGCCTCATCCCTCAACCGAGGGCCATGCCTAACTTCTGGATATGGTCTCTACAGATCCTCTCTCCCCTTTGTTGGGTATTTCAGCTGATGTCAATCCCACTGGGTCTTGGGAGCCTCTTGTTTTTCTGACTTCTGGGACTTTCTAGTGGCTATCCTGAATTCCCCATCCACTACTGCTACATATATCCATACAATTTCCTGACCCTCTGTACTTCTCCTGCATCTTCTAATCCTGTGTCCAAGAAAAAAAAAAAAAAGATCCGGAAAATTTTCTAACATGAGCTTACCAGAGATGCATCTGATTGATGCTTGGTTGTAATCCCTAGATGGTTAGGTTACACTGCAAGCAGAGACTCTCCAAGCACTTCAAATACATGGTGCAGTTAGATGAAGTTAACAATGTGACAGTAAGAGAATAAACAGCATCTCCCTAAGTGCCTGGGCTAGAGTCATCTTAGACCTAGCAAGCAGGCAGTGTAATAGATAAAAGAGTCTTCATTAAACTTCAGAAAGTACTTGTATAATCCATGGCCATTTGGTACAGGGAATTGCCTGGAAAGATTGTGATGAGTGAGAGAAAGAGAGAGAGGGGGAGAAAGAGAGAGGATAGCAGTGTCACCTGTCACCCTGATGAGCCTCCTCTTTCAATTTATAAAGACTGTCAGCTACTAACCATCTAAATAACTCATTTCCAGGACAGAGATTATAACTGAAGCAAAAAAATGTCAGAAATCAATCCTTTGTTGTGACATTATTATTTTTTTTCTGAAAATAGAATGCAGCCTCATCTATATGGGTGTCATGGAGTAGGAAGAAGCATGAGTTAAGAGCTGAGAGGAGCTTTAACTATATTGATATTTTGTAAGATTGTTTTAGGTGAAGATTCTACAGCTCATTCAAGAAGATCTGAAATGGAACCAGGGGACAGAGGAGCTCTTCTCACACCTCAATATCAAGGACTTTTGGATGTGATACCTAGCTAGAATCTTGATTCCTCTGTTTTCTCAACTAGGTAACTCATCTCCACAAGTCTCAGTTTCCTTATCAGTATATTGGGGACAACAATACCACTGACATTGTGAGGGGCTGTTAATCAAAGTAGATGGTGTCTTACTGTTCATCTCAAAAATGTACACAGAATTAGAATAAATGAATGCGGGCTAAAGAGATGATTCCATAGATAAGGCGTTAAATGTGTATCCCTGATGACCTGAATCTGACTCCCAGAACACAGGTAAAGTTATAATCAGAGAACTAATTCCACATAATTGACCCCTGACTTCACACATGCCCCTTGCACATGTGCCTCCCTCATTAATCATAAATTTAAATTTAAATGAATTCATGGATGATATTTTTACTCTTTGGACATAAGTGTTTGTAGAAAGATGGGAATGAGAATAATAAGAGAGAGGATAAGGAGCAAGAAGAGGAGGTGTATTGGGAGGAAGAGGAAAATGACAAGGAGGAGATAAAGATAGGAGAAAATGGAAGGGAAGAGAGGAGTAAGAGACAGGGCATAATCTTTAACAGTCTGGACTCTAAGGAAGTCAGATGGGCTTTGATTTATGTCCAGCCTCCATACCTGTGAGTATCTTGCTTATGCTGTTTAATTTCTTGCAGGCCTGCTCTATTGACCTCTATAGGAGACAAGAACACGGCTTTAGCTGCTAAGTTGTCATAAGAGTTGAGTGAATGACTGTTTAGAACAGTATGTGGCAAATATACCCATCTGACCCCACCACAAAACTATGTGTACATTGACTGGGCATTCTTTTTATTTCTTTCAGGACTGGTTATTTAATAAGCATGGTTGTGGAATTTGTAGGAAAATACTGAAGAGTATGTAGCAATAGAGCTTGTCATTCTTTATTTAAAATATGCCCAACTTTGCATTTTGATTTCTATAAATGGGGACAATAATCACTTACCTTTTGGGGTTAAACAGGTATTAAAATGAGAGCATGACTTACCAGCCCCTGTCACCTCTGGGTTTACATGGAAACTGGCAGAGCCATATATGTGACTACATTGTTAGGCATGTCCTGCAAATTAATCCTTCCTGATGACTCCCTTAAGGTGTGTTCTCTCCAGCTGTGGCCCATTCATACCACCTGGCCCTCCTATAGTATGTCACTTGACCAGGATGAACTCCTGATCCAAATTCTACCAATCTAGTTTGCTCTTTGAAGCTGTAATCAGAAACTGAGTTTTTCCTTATCTTAAGCAACAGTTTATCTATAATGATCTTTTGAAAGGAAAATCTGGAAGTCATCACCTTTCTCCTCACTTCAAACATGTACATGGTTCTCTATTGTTCTTGAAATAAGGTTCTATCAAGTCTTAGCTATGAAGGCTATTTCATGTCTCTTCTCAGGCCTCGTTAGTTTTCACTCCAGTGCTGCAAATATTCTGGCCCTCTATGGCTTGAACTCACTGGGTATATTGGTTAGTTTTATGTCATCTAGACACAAGCTAGTTATTTGTGAAGAGTGAACCTCGGTTAAGAAAATGCTACTGCCACTACTATGGTAATTGAGAGTTTTGCTGGGTATAGTAGTCTGGGCTGGCATTTGTGTTCTTGTAAGGTCTGTATGACATATGCCCAGGATCTTCTAACTTTCATAGTCTCTGGTGAGAAGTCTGGTATAATTTGATAGGCCTGCCTTTATATGTTACTTGACCTCTTCCCCTTACTGCTTTTAAAATTCTTTCTTTGTTTAGTGCATTTGGTGTTTTTATTATTATGTGATGGGAGGAATTTCTTTTCTGGTCTAGTCTATTTGGAGTTCTGTAGGCTTCTTGTATGTTCACGGGCATCTCTTTCTTTAGGTTAGGGAAATTTTCTTCTATAATTTTGTTGACAATATTTATACAATATTTATGGCCCATTACATTGGGAGTCTTCACTCTCTTCTATACCTATTATCTTTAGGTTTGGTCTTCTCATTCCATCCTGGATTTCCTGCATGTTTTGGGTTAGGAGCTTTTTGCTTTTTTCATTTTCTTTGACTGGTGTGTCAATGTTTTCTATGGTGTCTTCTGTTCCTGAGATTCTCTCTTCTATCTCTTGCATTCTGTTGGTGATGCTTGCATCTATGGCTCCTGATTTCTTTCCTAGGTTTTGTATCTCCAGAGTTGTCTCTCTTTCTGATTTCTTTATTGTTTCTATTTCCATTTTTAGATTCTGGATGGTTTTGCTCATTTCCTTCACTTGTTTGATTGTGTTTTCCTGTAGTTCTTTAAGGGATTTTTGTGTTTCCTCTTAAGAGCTTCTAGCTGTTTACCTGTGTTCTCCTGTATTTCTTTGAGGGTGCTATTTATGTCTTTCTTAAGGTCCTGTATCATCATCATGGTAAGTGATTTTATATCTGAATCTTGCGTTTCTGGTGTGATGGTGTGTCTAGGACTTGCTATGGTGGGAGAATTGGGTTCTGATGATGCCAAGTAACCTTGGTTTGTGTTGTTTATTTTCTTACACTTGTGTTCCCCCCCCCAACCATCTGGTTGTCTCTAGTGCTACCTGCCCTTGCTAAATCTGACTGGAGCCTGTCCTTCCTGTGATCCTGGTTGTATCAGAACTTCTCAGAGTCAGGCTGTCTCTGTGATCCTGTGATTCTGAGATCCTCTGACTGTGGGCTTATTAGAGCACTTGGGAGTGCAGCAGCTTCCTCTGGGTGTTGTGGGACTGGCTGTGGAGCCTGGGCTCAAGGTCTGCTCAGGACACCAGCCCAGAGAGCCTGGAAGGAACCCAAGCCACTCTGCTGGTGGAGTTCCTGTGTGCCTGCTCCCGCTGGTCCCAGTTACTCCTGGTGTTGGGACAGATGTTGGGTCCTCCTCACCTCTGATCCTGAGAGTGTCAGAGCACCTGGGAGTGGAGCTTCCTCTGGGTGTTGTGGGACTGGCTGCAGAGCTTACAACCAAAGTCCACTCAGGACACCAGCCCAGAGAGGCCGGAGGACATTTTCTTGATTGATGATGGCTATGGGATTGGACATCTCCCTGTATACAGTGTCACCTCTGAGCTAGTGGTCCTAGATTCTATAAGAAAGTAGAGGGCTGGAGAGATGGTTCAGTGGTTAGGAGCACTGACTGTTCTTCCAGAAGCCCTGAGTTCAGTTTTAAGCAACCACATGTAATGGTTCACAACCATCTTAAATGGGATCTGAGGCCTTCTTCTGATGTATCTTAAGAGAGCAACAGTGTACTCACACAAACTATATAAATAAATCTTAAAAAAAGAAAGGAAGGAAGGAAGGAATGTAGGAACGAAGGAATGAAGGAACGATAAAAGGAAGAAAGAGAAAGCCATGGGGGACAAGCCAGTAAGCAGCATCTCCCCATGGCTTCTGCATCAGTGCCTGCCTCCAGTTTCCTGCTCTGTTTGAGTTCCTTTCCTGACTTCCCTGGAAGCTGTAGTGGCATAAACCCTTTCTGCCTCATTGCTTTTGCCAGAGTGTTTTCTCACAACAGCAGAAACCCCAAGACACCAAGTCTGCCTTGCAAGCAGGCAGCATTCTGTTGCCTCTCCCTGCAATGACAGTCCATTAGCTCTCTTTCTTCTATTTCTGGTATTTTAGTGGACATCATATCATGCAAACCCTCTCAGATCTGCTCCACTGGGGCAACTTTGTCTGTTTATTTCATACTATCATATTATATATATAATATATATTATATATATTATAAAGTATATAATCATATACTTTCTATCATATTATATATCATATATGTGGTTAATATGATAGAAAATATATATCATATACTTTCTTTCATATTAACCACAACTATAATTACACATGTATATGTAGAATTAGTTTATTGCTGGCTAGATCTTCTGGAATCCGGATCTGTTTTGCTTTTGCATCTGTTTTACCTGGCAAGGTTCCTGACTCATAGGCTGTGCTCAGTAAATCCTTACTTAGCCAATGGTAAAATTCAACAGTGGCTGGATCTGTAATGTGAGAGATCACAGAGCAACTCTGTTTGAGGTGCTTAGAGCTGTCATCTTCTCTATATCTCTTAACACATCCTCCTCTTCACATTTTCTATAGACTAGGTAAGGCCCTCTACACAATTCCATTCATTTCTTAGTTTCTTTAATCTTAAATAAATGTATTACTCTTGTCAGCAATTGAGTCAACTCATTCATGCCAGTGTAAGATGGAGATGGAGAAAGTCCTGGAGGCTGTTCTAAGAGGATTCAAAATGAAGATGAAAAATGCTGGCAACGATAATGGCCAAGTTCTGGAAAACACAAAGGATGTTTATAACCACTGTTATTTATACCCTGGGTCAGCACTCTTCAGCCTGGCCAGGAAGCACCACTTCAGTTATTTCTAGTCATAGTAGGGCTTATTTTCACTTTTTAAATTTTAATACCTTCCCTAAACTTCGGAATCCATCCCTTCACTTTAAAAACCTTTTCCTCCCACAAACCATAGAGTGAATTAGTCACCTAGTAACATATAAATCTCTCCTCAGAAGAGATGAAGCATTGAAAGCAACATGTAAAGATCGCATGTATATACCACAGAGACATTTTGATTTCTCTTAAAACTTAGGAAATACCCCAGACCCTATGTCTACTCTAGGTTAATTGTTCCTCCAATCAACCAAGTCTTTTCCAGTGACCAATCCAGACCAATATGCGTGTAGTGGTTACAAAACTCTGGGTGTATGTTACTGCTTCTTCCTTCTTCCTAAACTCACACAACCAAACCCAGAGAGTCCACCCACCATTGCATTGTGTATGTGTAGATGAAACAAAATCCCTGACAGAGAAATTAGAAAGGGAAGAACTTGTTTTGGCTCATGGTCTCAGAGTCCTTGGTCATGTGGCACTAAGAAATTGTGGAGAATATCACGACATAGAGAATGTGACAGAGAAAAGCACTCACCTTACTGTCAAGTATGAAGCAAGAACAAGGATACAGGAAGGCAGAAGGCTAAGAACACCCCCTCTTCTTCCAAAGACCCTATCATCTTCCCATCTCCTACCTTTTACCACTTCTTAACAACTTCAGCATGCCATGAATCCCATTCATTATATCAACTACCTTGACCTAATTATCTTTGGGAATTTTATCACAGACATATCAAAAGTGTACCTCACAAATGTAGCAGGCATTTCTTGATCTAATTATGTTGAGGATAAGAATGAGTTGTCCCAATCACTCAACAAACATGTCTCCCCAATTTGCTTCCTTCCTCACCAATGTCATCATAGCCAAGCCTGTTTGATCTCTCTCCAGAGTGGCTGGGCTTCTTTTCTAGGCTTACCTCTGCCAGTCTTCTTGTCTTTGCAAATGTTGTTTTCATAATATCTGTTCTTGTACCTCCTCTGTAATTCAACTAGCATTTCAGAGCACTCTTGGAACTAACCACCACTGATCTCTGCCTCATCCACCTACAGACTTACAGCTGCCAGCTCCCTACTCATAGATGCCAGTTCCCATCCTCCCAGCTTGAGTCCACCAACCCCTTGCAACAACCCTGTAGCTTCACTGCGACTTTAGTTAGTTTACACTGCTAGTCTTCCCTCCTTTATGAATCCTCTCACTTGCCTACTCAACCTCCTTAGACTGCCTGGTCCAGTAGCAATAGCTACCTCCAAATGCCATGTTCTCAGGATCAGTTCTCTCTCTCTTTCTCCATCATACTTGCCTGGTAAAACCCATTCCTCAATGCAGCAAAGCATATGCCTTCTCTGTGTTCCAGCTGAGCAGCTAAAATCAGCAAAGAGAAACCCTAGACTATCTGTGATAGTGCACCTTCTCAAACAGTGCTTGCTTTTATGTTCCAGTCTCATGAAGCTATTGGTACATTAAGTGTTAATGAGTGCACAATGGCTGAACCACTCCCTGCCGTAGACTGCTCTCCATGATCCCAATTTTTGTTAGTATAGTGTTTTCATTGTCATTAACTTGCCCTCCATTCATCTCACACCTTCATTCCTTATCAGTTTAGACATTGGAAACATTCAGATGACACTACCCTAATCTTGTTTTCAAGACCCAGAATCTCCACTGATCTTCTCTTTCTTCCCTCTATTAATTGTTTCTCAACTTCCAAAAGTCAACCCCTCCGTGTATGATTGAGACAGTATAATTATTTTGACAGTTTCATACCTATGTACACTGCTTTATTTATGCTCACCTCTACCCATTACCATCTGCCCACTCTCTTCTTTTCCATCCCAACCAATTCTTCTTCCCAACTATCTCTTCAGTAGATACATCATAGTAAAATGGCACTGCATCCTCCAAACACCATTATGAGTTAACACCTCTTGCAGAAGGTGTAGAGCATTGTGTATACCTGCTGTATCCATGATGGTATGTAGAAGAATGCAGTCTTGTACAGATATGTCTTTGAGACTTTTGCAATTTTCTGTCTTCCTTCTCTCTCCCTGCCCCCATAACATATATAAATGCTAGACACTTTCTGGACTGATATGTAAATCACTATTTTCCATTCCTCAGGTGCCATGCCCTCTTGTCTACTCCAGTAACGTCTGCAGTATCAGGGTTAAAAGCCTGATCATGGACAAGAAGCATTATGACTTCAAAGGGAGTTTGTGCCTCCTGGGTATTCAGTCAGGCATGGCATCCCCTAACTCAGAGGTAGCCCAGATATGTCCTTGCAAACTCGCGTGCTAGGTGCCCACCAAGATATGATTTATTAATAGCTAGACAAAATTGGACATTGCTCTCTGACCTTTACCAGTGTTCCAACATCTTAGCCAAACCCTGGCTTGGAATTTCGTAAAGAAGTTTAGCCACCCAGACTAATTGCCTTCAGCATTGTGGGGGTAGGGCATTGAAGCTTACAGAATGGGAGACTTATCCTAGGGCAAGGTCAAGTAGAATCTTCATTCTCAGTCAGGTACTGCAGCTGAACCACTCCTAGGAATTAGCAAGAAAGAGACACGTGTCTCTACTAGCCCAGATTAGCATAGTGGGTGTTTTAATAAGGATGGACGGGACCTTGAGCCAAGTGTGTGTGTGAGAGAGAGTATGCGGTAGTCAGCATTCTAGATTCTAGATTTGAGCCTCTAACCTCCTGGCTGGTGCACCTGCAGTCCCCCAGGACTCGGGCCGGGCAGCATAGGCCCGAGTGTGCTTGGAGCCCAGGGTACTGCACCAGACCAGAGGAGATGGCTGCTGCTTTAGACTCAATGTGTTTTAGATGGCCTCAGAGGTACCCTGACCACTGGGCTGCCAGATTTTTCATTTCTTTTTTGTAATGACTGTAAAAGTCTGATGCCATTTTTAAGAAATACATTCAGACTCAGCACTTCCTTGTGTCGACTCTGTTTGTCACTCGCTGAATTTTTTGTCCACCTGACCAAAACTCTCATCCCACAGAACAAGAGATACCTGCAGCGAACCCAGTCTGTGGCACCCAGGCTCAAAACAATCTCTCATATAAAAGCCAAACTCATTTTCAACAAAATAGCATGGGACATTTAACCTTTAAGTGGAAAAAGATTTGGTCTAGGAGAATAACCACCAACTACCTTAAATAAAAGGGGGTAATCCCATAATTAAAGTTCTATTTGATTTAAGGACTTATACCCTGAAAGCCATTTCTCCTTCAGAATTGCAAATCATTATCCCCAAAGCAATTTAGTTCTGGTGCTTATGGTATAAGAACTTTCCTGGCAGAATGGTGACTGAATTAATTACATTAGGCACCATGATCTTTAGTTAAATCCAGAGGAGGATGTCCATAGACATAACATCTAGGGAGGTATTTGCTTCATTGGCTGAGCTTTCCAAGGAGCCCCAGCATCAATACAATAAAAAAATTCTTAGAACAATGTGGTAGCTTAACAATGAAAGGATAATTTGGTTGAAATTAATCATTGTTATCCCAATGCAATAGCAAAGCCATATTAGTCTGCAAAAGGAATCTGGAGGACTAAAGATCATGGCCTTCTCTACCACAGCCTGAGGATTACACTGAATTTCACAGCTCATGGCTTTTTAATGACAGAGACAAATGACAATCTCATCATCAATGTGTACTCTTACTCAAAGGAAAGCACTAGAATGATTTCACAGATAATGGCATTACCTGGGAAGGCTTCTGGCTGTGAGTCACAGATGCAAAAAGAGTTTTGTTTTCTTTACTGGCTTTTCAGAGGAACACGGAGGGGCAGGACTTGGTTTCATTATCATTGAGTTCCTGGTCACATAACACTGAATCTTTAAAGTGGTTGTGTGTGTGTGCATGCTGCACAGGTGTGTGGGACCTCCTAAAGAGAAAGGGTAGTGGGCCTGAAGGTTACTATGAACCAGGAATGCTTCCATGACAGCAAAATGATATCAAAACAACCTTTCTTTTTTAACTTTTTCTTCCTTCTTTCTTTCAATTTGTTGAAGATTTCAGAATTATTTTTTTTCTTTTTTTTTTTTATTTTCTT
>NW_022196894.1:9070328-9088144 GCF_008632895.1 Mastomys coucha
AATCCCACCAGCAATGAAGTAATGTTCCTCTTTCTCCACAACCTCTCCAGCATCTGCTGTCACCATCCTCTCAGCTTCCAAGCAGAATTATTTTCTAACAATCACATTTTTGCAATATGTCTGCTCATGGAGCTGGTCCATCCAAATATGATAGTGTGGTAATAACATTGACAGTAATGGTAGCCATGGAACTGATGTTAGCTGCAACAACAATGATGTCACTATAGTACTTACTGAGTTTGCATCATTTTCTAAGCATGATGCTAAGAGCTCTTGTCATTCTTGGGACTCTGTAAATGGAGAGAGTGAAGGCACAGAGAGGTGAAATTATATGCTCTAAGACATATAAACAGTAAATAACAGTCTCTAAGCTCAAGTCCATGAAACAGCAAATCCTGTTTCCTTGGCAATGCGCTGTCATGAAGAGCTCAAAGGAAGCACCAGTTCTCATGGCTTTCATGATCAACAAATTCCATCAGTCAGACATTGTGTTCAATTACAGATTGAACACAGGATCAGAAATCCTCAATGCATATGGAAAACAAAAGAAAGTGGCAAGAGACCAACTTCAGGAACCGTGCAACTTTAAGTGAACCTCTCTTCTGTGGTTCCTTCAGTGGCTCACACACCTGCTGGCTTGGGTACAAATGATAAGGAAACAGATTAAATCAGCTGTGGTGCTCTCAGATTTTGAGATGATGGTTCTTTGGAGAACATGACAGTCATGCTCTTGGGCAAAGCTAGGCTTACTGGAGACCAGATAGACTTGGCAGTACAATTTATCTCAAATCCCTGGAGGTCTCCAAGTCAACTGTATAATTACAGACCACAATACCTCTTATTCTAAAAACATTATTGGCTATTACCCTCCAAAATGTAAGTGGCAAGTCACCACAGATCCTGTTTTTTCTCTGTAACAGGAGGGAGAGATTTGCTCCCCAGCACTCTTTCGGAATTATCATTTTTAGTCAGTGAGGAGCCTCTTTATTTACTATTTTTACTTACTTTTCTCTCTACAACAGTACTTCTTAACCTGTGGGTTGTGAACCCCAAAGGGTTCATATATCAGCTATTCTGTGTATCAAAAATTTATATTATGATTCATAACAGTGGCAAAAATACAATGTTAAGTAGCAATGAAATAATGTTATTATGATTAGGGATCACTATATTGAAGAGTCACAGTATTAGGTAGGTTGAGAATCACTGCTCTACAAGTTATACACACTACTGTGATGAATATATATCCTCTAACTCAATTACCTTATTTTGTAAACATTTAAAATATGCATGTACCCTGAAAAATATGGTGCCATTTGTGTGTGTTTTTAATTTGCATAAACAAGGTTGTCCTATAAAATTAAGTCTGCTTCTTTTGTCTCTTCATTCACATTGGACTTTGAAATTAATCCACATTCCTACATGTACTAGGGCTTGTTAAGTCACTAGTTTTCTGACTGTCTCCTCTTCTCTGCCTTCATCCATTGACTCAAAATCCAAACATAAAATAGTATATTGTACTTAGTTTCCTGTTAATTATTTCTCTGATGGAGTGAGGAAAGAAATAGAGTGTATGATATGTATTTTTTTCTTTCCGTTCCTTATTATAGAGAAATTTTGTATTTTCACTTTATATCCCAGAGGTTAGAGGAGGCAAGAACTAAACTTCAAATGCATCTTACCACATAACTTTTGTAGGTTAATGTCCCCTCAGGTACTCCTAAGGTGTATTAATTTTGAAAAAGAAAGAATGAGCCTGACATCTGGACTTTGAAACATCAGTTTTAAGACTTTCTCCCCATTGCACAAAAATCCTTTTTATCCTTTCAAAATATGTTTGGCCAAGACTGAGTAAGCAAGTCTCAAGCTCATGCAGGACCCACTTTTTCCAGGGAGGCACAAGTCTAAGCATCTTCTACCAACAGTGCTTCATAGAGCTACAGAAAGCTCTCAGGTTTCCCCAGCAATAGGCACTGTCTGCTTAACTGATAAACAAGAACTATGCCAACTCCTTCACACGATTATATTTTAATATAAATTTTCTGTTGAAGCTTTGCATTTTATTGTCTATTACAATGCTAAGTGTGGACTCCTAAGACCTAGAGTCTGCATGTAGACTTGTGACCCTGAACCCAAGTTATTTCTGATAGGTAAATAAAGATGCTGACAGCAAATAGGTTGGCAGAAGAGACATAGGTGGGGTTTAGGTTTCCCAAGCTTGTAGTAGGAAGAGGACCACACTGAGAGATAAGAAGGTGCAGGAGAGGAGAAAAGAAAAGCTGCCAAGAGTCAAGAAAATATAGCCCCGAGGGCTAGCCAATTGGAGTTAAGAGAGGCCCAAATGAAACATAATAAATAATAACTTACACTTATTGAGAGGAAAGTAGGTTTTAACAACATAAAGGGTAGGCAGCTGCCCAGCTTTTGTTTTCTTTAAGATTTACAGTAAATATAAAGATCGTATGTGTCTTTCATCTGGGAACTTAAAAAGCTAAGGCTGGATAAAAACCTCAGGCAGAGATTAAATAAATTTCTACTACAATTTTCTCCATCAGTTTTCATAAAGTCCCTATTCTACACACGAGGAACTTGAGAATCAGGACCTTTCCCCAAGGTGACACAGCAGACAGATATTTGAGCAGGACTCAAATCCAGACCCATGTCACATCGAAGTCTAGCTTCTTCATCACTTTCTAAAAGCTTCCACAAGTCGCTGTTCCAATGGAGAGCTACCAAAAGGCAGAGAAAAATGCTTCTAGACAGTCACTGTCAACACTACAGGGGAGGAAAAATGGGAACTGACATCAGAAACTTGTGGACTGGCACCAGAAAGAGCAGACGGAGCAGCCAACAGGCAGCCTGTGGGACTAGGATAACCCAAGGACTGTTGATACACAGGCAAAGCTAGGATCACTTTAAGCCAGCCAAGGTTCTGACACTCTCCCTGTTTCTTCTAGATGCTGAAGCTTTAAGGAAGAGAAGTCAGTGTTCACTCAAACTGCTGTGCATACCTCTGATCATCTATCTAGTCACTAGGGAAAACTGCATTTCTCTTCCTTCCACTTGGAAAAAATCACATTGTGTTAGGATAATTATGAATCACCCTTTGATCTGTCTCTACATCTACAAAGCATAAACAGAGTCAGCTGGTAATGTCTGACTGCTTGGGTAGTTCAGGTTCATATTTTGAATAACACAAGGCTTGGTTGCTAACATCAGTAAATAATTTACTCTAGTCTGAAATAAGAGCTCCAGGCAAGCAGCATCAGATCAAACATGGGGAACGGCTGTGGGAGAGCAAATACACTGCTCTCCTAGACAGATTTTTCCAGATTCTCTGTGGCAAGTGGAGAGGGAGCAACAGCAAGTTGTACATCCACCAAGCTTCTTCTGGTTCTGACTCAAATCTAAAGGCTTTGATGGCATCAAAAGAGTCTGGAAAGGAGGGTGTCAGGTGAAAGGATGGAGAACAAATGTAAGGGCTATTAGAATAGTCCCTTCAGGCTTTATGCCTCAGTGCTTTCCCAGCCCAAGCCCTCAGTCGTGCCTGAGCTGAGGAACACATGTACTTCTTTTTTTTTTTTTTTTAGCATTTAATAATTGCAAGTATATTTATTATAATATACAGATTAATTAATAATTATATACAAATATAATCTGAGCTATAAAATTTCCACTAGTTACATGTAAAATGACTGATCTGAAAGAAGCCAACTCAAAAAATCTCATTCCCCAACTTTATCTTTCTTAAATTATAAAAAATAAAATCTGACAGTTTTGATTTCAAGTTAGATAAAGGGTTGCCACATTTCAGCACTCAGAAGTGTGGGTCCCTGCCTGTACAGAGCCTCATGTGTTACACAGATCTAAAGCACCACTGCATGACTTGAATGTGTGCAGTGTTCAACTAGAGTCGCCATGCCAGCCAGCCGGCCTGCCCTGGAGGTGCTCTTTCCTTGGGATTGGGATGACAATGACAATTTTTCTCCTTCAGTCAACTTATAAAGACCTTTCTATCCTTGCCACCATCTGGCCATGTCTGCAAGTGTGATTACCAATCATTTACTCATTTAATAGTGAAGATGTAATCTGGCACATTTACTTCTTATCCTTCCTTTCAATCTCTACTCTGTGGAGCTAGAGGGATGACTCAGTGGCTAAGAACGCTTGCTGCTCTTGCAGAAGACCTTGGGTTCCTAGAATCCACATGATGATTTTACAATTCTCTGGGTTATAATTCCAGTTCCAAGGAATCTGATGTCGTCTGGCTTTGACTAGCACCAGGCACACCTGTGGTGCACATACATATATGCTAATGAAACACCCATACACATAAAATAGAAATAAATAAATCTTGTAAAATATTCATCCTCAGCATTGGGACTGTAGAATAGTGAATAGAAAAGGTGCATGATCTGATTCTCTATTCCATATACCTAAGACAGAAAAGACTCCCACAAATGGAATTTCTTCAGCTATAGGAGTTTGTTGGATGCCTCTTGGTAACACTAAGTAGAAAGATGGGATCACAGCCTGCTGTAGCTTGATCAAAAACTACAGTCAACAGTAAAATATATAGAGTGGACAAGAGATGACATAAAGGCATGAACATGTTTTCAGAGCCTGCTGCTGGGAAATGGCAGGCAGCTCCAGGTAGCATCTCCTTGTTATTATATAATCGCAATCTCAGTGGCTATTTGGGGTGCCATATATGCCTCTATGATGGATACGGTTCCATTTGAAGGAGAATTTTCCTTTTTCAAACAAATCTTTCCTAAGTAGGAAGGGTATCAGATGACCTCATTCCATTTACTTGGTGCTTACTATATGTGAGGCTGGGATGAGAGACAGTCAAAAGTCAGAAAAATAAAAGGCTTGATCAATTGGTAATGTCTACTTGGAACAGGCAGGGGGGAGTAGCAAGCTTGCCAGCAGGTTGAAAGATCAACACCTGTTATAGGCTTTTGAGCTGTAAAATTCTCTCTCTCTCTCTCTCTCTCTCTCTCTCTCTCTCTCTCTCTCTCTCTCTCACACACACACACACACACACACACACACACACACACACACACATAACCACACCTAATCTATTACTAATCCATGTAAAATAATCCATGAACATGTGGCTGGGATAAATATGTGTTCAACTCACACTTCCTCATTATTATTCTTCCCTCCTGTTACCTCTTACCTCCTCTCCATCCTTTGAGAACCAGAGACCAGAGAATCCTGTTCTTCTTTGGGGCTTTTATGTTCTGTCTCAGGATATATTCAGCAGAGTTCTAAGTGCTTTAGCCTGACAGTGGAAAGCCCGGATGAGGTCAAAGGGGAATATCCCCTCCCCTACACAATGCTGGACATACATGAACTTTGATCAGAAGGTCAAAGGTTTTGTGATTCAGGTGTTAAGAGCACTTAACACCTTTGTTGTTTCAGTGTGGTAGTAAGATACTCATCATATGGTTGACTGGCCTAGAAGACACGGTCTTTTCAGGACCAAACCATATTAGGACCTGTGAAAATGAAGCAAACAGAACAAAAGAGTTCAGTGTGCAGTGTACATTGCTGAGTAAGCAGACTACAGAAGGAATTTCTGGAATTCCTCCTTAGGGGCCAGAAGGCAGGACCTCTAATAGCTCTGTACTCCTAGGGATAGAAGTTCTTGATTGAACTGAGAACTACAATTCCCATCCACTGGATTCCAAGCGGAGACTAATATTGCATTTCGTATTCTCTATGGCTCTTATGTTATTCATTCTGCCAAGAAATCTACTCTCCTTTTAAACTGTGTATTTTTAGGTCTTGGTCTGTACAATAATAAGTCAGCAGAATTCCAGTAATTAGAACTGGGGAGGATAGGAGAGTGGAATTAGTGCCATTTCCATTCTTACCTTAATAGAATTATTAGCTTGAGGCTAACTGTGTGGAGGGGTAGATGACTGTCAAGGTTTTAGATTATGTCCACTGTGAGTCTCATCCCCAACTTAACATCTAACTCGTCCCTCTCTGATCTCCAGGTCAGAGGTTAAATGACATTGAAAATATTTACACATTTCAAGATTTCTGTACTGTTTGAAGTTTATTTTTACTTATCTTTTCCTAGCATATATTGTGGGCTCTTGATGCCTCTTTCCTCTGGGAAAAGAGAGTCAACACTGGTTCCCAACTTAATGAAGTCTGGTGAGACACAAGGCTCTGTGCATGCAATAAGAAGTTGATTTACAACACATTGGTAGTAAGGGACCATTGAAGTATTTATTCATGATGTGCCTGATCCCTGGAATGGGTGGAGTCTCAGTTGTACACACTCTATTTTCACAGTAGCTGAGGGAGACAAGAGAGCAGCACACACTGGGTCTTATGCCCCAAGGCAATGGGAGTCATGGGGTTAATGCCATAGGGGACATTGTGCTTGGGCTTGTGTCTGTACTGTTCCAGTCAATTCTTTCCTATCTCAGAATACTGCATTTCTTGTGTGCTGTATAGTTATCGCTGGGAACCACAAGGAGGGAGTGGAGAGAGCGAAATCAGGCTTGACCCCTCAGACAACTGTCATGAGTACTGGGCTCAGCTCTTGGTGGGGTTGCAGCTGAGGCTCACTCCAGCAACTTTATGTTTCTGGCTCAAGGTAGTTCATCAAAAATGGTGCCAGCTGACTCCTGCCACACATAGGTGGGATTTGGAAGTGCAGCAAATTTGCACCAGGTGCTCAAAGGTGAGCCGATGGGAAGCAAGTCCATGGGTAAATGCTGCAGCACTAGGCTTTCAAGAGGATTGTGTTGGGCTCCATTCCACTTGCAAGATGATATCTTTTTGCTCAAAGCAGTAACGACTCCAATAAGGATGTCTTGCCCTTCCCCTCTGTACTCCTCCCACAGTTCCACAGTGCCACGATGCTAGGTCCTCCCCACAGGAGGTATCTGTATTTATGTCCCGATCCGGTTTGCACACAGACTCAGGTTGACATTACATCATGTTAAAGGTCCTTTGTTTCTCTAATACTCTACAGTCTTCAGTTTTCACAAAAATGAATGATTTAATGTCACCCGGAAAGTTTATAAAACTCTGTCTCCTCTTTTCTCAAATGGCTCTTGTTATTCTGTTATTCTTAGAGAAAATAGAATGACAGTCTCTATAGAGGAATACTTTGATTTGAGTGGCTCTGACTCCCTACCAGAATCATTCATTTTAGTTAGAGGCCCCACTACCCATGAGCTGCTTGCATTAGAAATCACGCGAAGGCATCCTCTCCTGTCCTCCAGTCCATCACCAAACTTAAAATGCTTCTTCATTTTACCTTTCTCTCTCTGTTTTTACCTTTGTTGAGATTTTGTTTTAGCTAAGCATCTTGAGCTTCACACGTTTTACCTCACCACAGCCCCTTAATGTTGTTTTCATTCCCATTTTGGATGACAAAATCAAGACACCGAGTGATCAAATTGCCCAAGATTACAGGAGTGAGTGCACGGAGATGAGGCAAGTGAATCTTGCTCCTTCTTTCAGGTCCTCATGTCTTAAGTACCTCCATATTCATAATGTAGCCCATCCCCACACTATGCTACCTGACACAAATCCTTAGGCATTCCCTCCTGCTCCACCATCTCATGAGATTTCCCCATCCACACATCCTGGTGTCCCCTCTACTTTGTACTAGTAATTTATTGGTTAAATGGGCCTTAATTTAAACCATTAGTTTCTCTATATATTAATGTATATATTCACATAGAGTTGTTCATTACTGTTCATCATTAATAAATATGCATTAAAAAAGTATGGGTGTTGAAGCCAGAAATGCTGGAGGTCAAGCTTAATTGCTATAGTTACTAGTTATGAGGCACTGAGAAATCTACTTAATGTTACTAAGCCTTGGTTTCATATTTGTGAAGCATGGGTTGAAAACAGTTCTTGTAGCATAAGTTTGTAGGGAGGAATGGAGGATATAGCTTCATGTCCAGGTCACTCTTCTATGTCTCTGCTATGAGTGTTTAACACTCTGTATTGGCAGCTGCAATAGTGATAGCTAGGGTCTTTGTTGGAAGAGCAAAAGTTACATCCTAACTCAGTTAGTCTTAAGTTAATTAAACTTAGGTTAATCTTTAAGGTAACCTTTCCACTGCCCAGTCTGGTGCCAGACCCTGCTGTGGTGTCTTAGATATAAAACCCAGCCCCTTCACTGTTTCCTATACACAGCAACACTGACAAAAACAATTCCATGTTTATGAATATGTAACTTGTATTTGAGATTATAGGGAGTGTGAAGAAATTTGGAAGATGCTCTACTTAAAGTAATAGGAAAATACCAAAAAGAATTTTCTGCTGTTGAAATGTGTGGGTTCTCTTGGAGCTGGAGGATTTGATCTTTTCCTTCATCCCCTCTCTGTCTTAACCTCATGCTGTGTCACTGGTTTCTCTCTGGTATCCTCTCTTTAATGGGTGCCACCTTCTCCACTTTATTTATATTGCTCCTGTTGTTTCCTCACCCTATGCAGTAACAACACTCACGTCTGTCTTCTCACTCAGCTGTATAGCCTTTTCCTTCATCTCCTCACTTCCCCCACTACACCCCAAGCCACTAACTTTTTATCAACCCCCAACTGACTTCTCTCAACTCAGAGTCTCTACCCATAGGAGGGATTCTATGCAGATAATGATATGATCTGGGTTTCCCTGTAGGGTTCACTTATATTGGAGATTGTTATGAACCTATGGACCACAAAGAGATACATTTTATTGGGCTTAGAAAACATTTAAATGCTACTCTACCATAAGGACAATATTCTGTGTGGACTCCTGATACACAGAAATGAGAGAAATGTAGAGTTTATGAGCATGAGACACAATGTGTGAGGACAACCAGACACTGTTTCTGCTTGGATATGCTCAACGTTGAAATCAATATGGGACCTAGTGAAATTTAGAGTGATTTTAGTTGGAACTGCTCATTGTATGTCTCCTCTGAAGGAATTTTTTGTTGAGGAAGAAGGACTACATTTATTCTGTTTTCCATCTTATCCTGGCTTCTCACCAGAGCAACAATCACCTAAAATGCCCAGGAAAGATTTGCTGAAGGAAAGAATGGTGAAATGAATTACTAAAAGAAGCAGTGATAGTCATCAAGAAAGGCAGTGACAGTAGTGGGGATTGGGAGGCATGGCAAGACATGACTAGGAGACATGTTCTGAGCTGGAACAGAGAAGCAGGTAGATGGTTAAGACACATGGAGATCGCATATGAGAAGGAAAAGATGGACTGAGGAGAACACTTGGTTGGCAAGATGCTTGCCTTGCAACTGCTACAGTTGGGTGCTATAGTGACAGTGAGATGTGAGGCAGAGGCAGGTGCATCTCTGCAAGCTCACTGGACAGCTGCTAGCACCATGCCTCAAATTAAAGATGGAAAGCACCTGAAGAAGGATTCCTGCGCTTGTATCTGTATTTGTACACACATGTATACACACACACACACACACACACACACACACACACGTTCATATGAAAACAATAAAGAAGTAAATAAATAAAAAAATTCAAGAAACAAAACAAAGTCCACTACACAAATCTTTGATAATCTACTCAGACTATCTAAATGTGTTCTTTATCTTTACTGCTTAGCACACACTGATGGATTCTTGATGCCTTTGACATTTGCCTGAGTTTCCCTTGAAAGAGATATGCACAAAAGATCTTTAATGGAATATGAAATAGACTAGAATCTGGGGAGGGAGAAACAATTGCCTTCGATGTAAATACTACAAGGAGGAAAGAAAAGCAATTGTCTCTCTACTTTAGATGTTGGACCATAGAAAGACAAGAGACACCTTGAGAAAACAAAGAGGCAAATTTAGAACAAGCAACACAGGATGCTCTCCATTCCATATTCACTCAACTTGCACAATTGCAGGGTGTGTCTTTCAGTGAATAAGCAAGATGGCACTTTTACCCAAATATAATTATCACCATTCATTATTGTTATTCAGCAGACAATATATCATATAGACAATATTAAACTGACAATAGCCAATTACAATGAACACCAGGGAATATTTTTATTAAGGAGACAATTTGATAATAAGCAGCTCTGAAAGATCATTTCTGATTTCATTTATTCTTAGATTAATTTCTTGAAGAGTCTTTGTCTTTCTCTGTGTCTAAATAACTATGCTCTTTGATGAATTCATTAGCTATGGATATAAATTCTTTTTCTAGATAATGCAAGTGACAGTTTTAATGGTACACACCTGTTATTTGGTTAATTTTTTTTTGGTTGTATGCTGATTTGAGCATGTTTCTGGTAACATTAGGAGCTCAATTTCTGCACCTACAGTTAGATGAGAATATGAACAATTAGCAAGGAATGGTGGAGTGGGAAAGGTAGATGCTGACACAGCATCATGCATTTCTACTAAGAATAATCTAGGGAAACTGAGTCCCAACACCTGGAAACTTGGGACAATACAGCTTTGTTCCCAAAAGGATAGTGATGTTGAATATTAATACCTACTTCATACTAGCTATTCCATATTGTGCTGAGTGGTTTATGCATAAGCATTTGTCTAGGCTTCTATATGGGCCAGTGGGCAGCAATGGGCCTAGAAAATAGCCTTGATGAGTCAAGTCTATAAAATACCCCTGAAGTCACGCCTGAAGTAAAGTGCTGGGTTCACCTTCAGGTCCAGGGGAATATGCATCAGACTTGCATTCTTAAATTCTACATGCCATTGCCTCTGGAAGAGAGAATCTGAGCTGCAAGGAGAATGCTGGTTTACCTGTGTGGTAATGTATAGAAGACACACATGTTATGCCAGGCATGGTATAAGGCATGCAGCATGCTTTATCCTACTTAACACTCTCAATGTCCATGTGTAATGGATTGCAGAAATATTTAGAGCAACATGTTCTGAGTGTTAGAAATGGAGATATAACTCAAGAATATCTTCTGAATTTATAACTGTCTGTAGGAATTCAGGGATTTGAACCTCTAAAGGAATCTGTATTTGTACACACCATGTGTACTTTCTATGATCCAACTGGGACCAGAGTGGAATAGATAAGTAGGTCACACGTTTTCTCCAAGTACAATTTCATCTCACAGAAAATAAAACCCTCTAGAGAACTTTCTAGATTGCCTCATGTTGAAGTACATAGATCACATGCTGGTGTTATACCACATGATACTGCTACTTCCTTAGACCAAAAATGTATGTATATTTCACGGGCAAAATGTGTGTACAAAACTTCCACCAGTTATGCATCTGTTGAAAAAGAATCCTGTGTCTCATTTCAGTAGTTTACATCAATTAAAGAGATTTTGTAGACTGTTCAAAAATCAGTGCTTGAATTTAACACAGTGTTGAGCCTTTTGTTCACCATTTTTGTTCATTGTTTGTTGTATACACAGAATCAGTATGTCTGTTTAAGGAGAATGGGTTGCTTTAGTTAGCGGTGGTGACACTCTTGTTTGGAGTACTCAGGACTAGACTGAGCTCTTTGTCTGCTGGGTAAGTGTTCTGTGCTGAGCCATACCCCCAGCCGGGAGTATTTTTAATATGTTGTAAACATCCAATAGATGCAATTTGAATCTTTTTATGCAGGCAAATCTCCCAGGTAGATTCTGATTCAATGGGTCTGGAGGTACCAAAGATTTGCTTCAAGTTCCAGATAATCCCAATATCTCTGGCCACTAGACCCCTGTTTGATAGCAAAGATCTGATGATAAATGGCTGAGTTAATACATACATGGTTAGCATGGTTAATATTGCTTGTCAACTTGACAGGATATAGGATCATTCATAGACAAGCCTGTGGCATGTCTGTGAAATATTTTATAGATTGGCTTAATTCAGGTGGGAAGACTCATCCTGATTGTGGGCAATGCCATCATGGGCTGAGGCTCAGATTGGAAGAAAAGAAGAAAAAGCATACTGAGTACCAGCATCCATCCGTTTCTGCTTCCAGACAGTGGACACAATATGACTATCATCCCTTGTTCCTTCCTCATCCCTCCCCTACTGTGGTGGACTATACCCTTGAACTGACCCAAAATAAACTTCCTTTCCTCAAACTTCTATTAGATAAGTACAGAACATAGCATGTGTGCATATTTTATCTCCTGTCTCAAAGATCAGACCCAGAAAATTCATTCTTCAAACCAATTCAACACAGAGAACTAAGACACAGTCTAAACTTGGTTTTAAGCTGCCAGCCAGGGTAAACTACTAAAAGTGTTCAACATGTGCAAACAACCACTTAGCAATCATGCTTTGAGGAATTGCCATGTGCTGAATACTTATGAATGCTAGGCACCACACAGTGTCTACTCTGTGGTACCCAGTTATGCTGGGGCTTAAATGAAGGCATACTGCACATATAAAACAATACATGGTAACATTTATCACACTCTTACTCTTTAGAAAGTCAAAAACTTTACAGATAAACTACCATTTGCTCCTCCCAAAGAATATAGGGAAATATCATTGTTGTTTCCATTATTTAGAATATAAAGCTGAATTCCATTGCAGTGAAGTCATTTGTTCATAGTCATATTGTCATTAAGGGGGAAACTGAGATTTTGAACAGTTTATGAACTCAGTTGACTTTCTCATCATTAGGAAAGAAAATTCTCAAGCACACATGTACACACACCGCACTCATGCACACATGTGCACACATACAGCACTCATGTACATACACACCACACTCATGCACACATGTATACATACACATACATACACTCATACACACATGTACACACACACATACACACACACCACACTCATGCACACAGGTACACAGACACATGCACACACCACACTCATGCACACATGTATATACACATACACACACACCACACTCATGCATATAAGTATACACACACCACACTCATGCACACATATACACACATCTACACACATGCACACATGTATACATACCACACTCATACACACATGTATAGACACACCAAACTCATGCACACATGTATGTACATACACACACATGCATGCACACACACACATATATAGCTGAGAATGACTTTAAATCATGACTTTGATCCTCCTGCTTCAAACTCCCATGTGCTTGGATGGGATTTCACACACTATCTAACACACCTATTTTATTTGATGCTAGGCTCAAACTCAGGGCTTGTTTGTCTAGGCAAGTACTCTGTCGACTGAGCTACAACCCCAATGATAGAAGACTTTTAAAATATGCACATGCGCATACATGCACACTGGAGAGCATACACATGTAGTAGAAAAGTGATAATTTGCTTAGATTAGAGAAAATTCTTAGCTCAGTTCTAGTTTTGGTGGAAGAGAAATGGTATTTTAAATTTACACACCTCAGGTTATGATGACTCCAGCCATAAAATTATTTTGTTGCTATTTCATAACTGTAATTTTGCTACTTTTATTTTATTTTATTATTTTATTTTATTTATATAATGTAAATATCTTATGTGCAGGATATCTGATATATGTCCTCTGTGATAAGACTCCCAAGAGGGTTATGGCCCGCAGAGTGAGAACCATTTGTCTAAATAAATATTCACATAGCTGGATGTATCATCAAATACTTTTGCTGATAGGAATGAAATTCTCTAAGAGTAAAATCACTGATATGTGAATATGTGTATTTCTAAATGTCATGGTGATAGAAAGAAAAATGTTCCATGGTGGACTAAAAGTGTAGTAATAGAACATTAGACAGATATTAAAATGATCAGACTGGATTTAAATAGTCTCAAACAAATGCTAAATAGAAAAAGTAAGCTACATAATGTACTAATTCTTATTCTTTTCAGGAGAAGTTTTAAAATACCATACAAATTAACATTCTGTGCTGTTTATTGAAACTTACAAATAGTTATATCAACAAGGTTGTAGAATTTCAGAATAGTGTTCCACACACAGGAGAATACAAGGAGTTTGAGATGAAGGGAAGACTATAGAGAATGTATGAAAATAAGATCACTCGTGTGACCCAGGAGATAGTGTGCTGCTTAGGTTTATTAAATGAATCTAAACTCTTCTGCTCGCTCAAACAATCTCACTACAATCGAAGGAATGAAATTCAGTGCAGCAATAGGCTGAGAAGAATGCACCCTAGACTACAGTGTGTACTTATGCAAAAGGCTTGTGATCCAAGAAGGAAGGAGAGTTGCAACCACACATTCCAGTCAGAAGTAGAAGTTCTATCTGTGACTAGATTGCTGCTGCTACCTTGAGAGCTTAGGGGCTCTCACCTAGTACATCCTAGTGAGCCAAACCATGTGGTCACATGAGCTCTTCCAAGAATTTGTTGGGTGAGCTTGAGAAGTATATGAGGAAGGACCAGCTGGACCAGAGGTTCTGGTTCCCACTGGCAGATTACCAATAACTCCCTTGCTTAAGAATGCTTGATCCTTCATCAGGCTAACTCAGTCAGCATCTCTGACTGGGACCATGACTTCTGCAAGTTCACAGCTGATGTCAGCAAACACATGCTAGGCTGAGAACTGTGGGTTCTGTCATAGAGTAGAGGCTCTCCTCCCAGTCTGGGAACAGCCTGTGCTAAACATGGTTAATAAATTTACCTTGCCTGCTTTTTTTTTTTTTTGGTTTTTCGAGACAGGGTTTCTCTCTGTAGCCCCGGCTGTCCCGGTACTCACTCTGTAGACCAGGCTAGCCTCGAACTCGGAAATCCGCCTGCCTCTGCCTCCCAAGTGCTAGGATTAAAGGCGTGCGCCACCACCGCCCGGCTGATGGCTCTATTTTAAACAGGAAACAAGAATCCCCAAATGAGAAATATATTGCCAAAGACAAACAGATAATTAGCATCCAGTTTGTTTTAAACACTAATCCCTTGCCATTACTTTGAAAATAAAATTTAATTTAGTTCTATTAACAAGGAATTCATTTGCTCAGGTGACACTGTGAGTCCACACCAGGATGAGAACACACTGCTCAGGGGACCTTCTTTTAACACAAACTAAAATTATTCTAATGGTGAAACCAGTATCTTCTCAATGTGTAAAAAGTCCTAAGAGCCTCTTGTGTGTGGCAGTGTTCTGAATGCTCACCCGAGATCCAGTTTTGAATGTGAATTTATTTTACTTTTGGGAGAGTGTTTGCTCAACAGTGAAAGGCTCTAGTCTGCACTCTGCTTCGGTTTGTGTGCTCTAAAATTATTGGAAATCAAATTAATAAGGTTTTGAAGGAGTATTTTGTCTGTGAGGGGCTGGCAAAGGGGAGAAAAGGCCTCAATGATAAAATGATACAATAACAGGAAATTCTACCAAGGGTCATCCCCTCCACAGTCTCAGTGGCAGGATTGCCAGTTTAGCAGAAATACATACAGAGCACGAGACAAATCTGAACATTAGATAAATAATTTTTGTGATTTTATAATAGTGCTCTATTCTTTTTGTCTATTCTGTCAGCTCTACTAAGGAAATTAACACCATTTAATTCTTGAGATTTTCAAAGTAGGACTCATTATCTTTTCCAAAGTACAGATAAGTAGATGGAGGCAATTGACATTGGGTCTCATCCAGAGGAACAACGTTCTGGCAGAGCTGGGTTCGTCTCCAGAGCCTTGCTTCTTACCATAGTTATATATTGCTTCTCTTGAGAGACAGAGTTAAGGTCATTGGGCAATCGTTCAGCTGTCAGTCACATTTGTGTCTCCTGTGACAAGGACTGCCTCTTGGGAGGAAATAAAAGCTACAGCTGCAACATATCTACACAAGCCATCTTCCTCTTTGGGCTTCAACTTCTCCATGTGAACAATGAAAGAATAAAGCCAGATAATCAGCTCTCCACATGGCTGAGAACTGGGGAGTCTCCTAAAGCTCAGAGGCTCATTCTCCAACTCACAGCCCCTGATGTGGTCAGGTCAAGACTGCATCTTTGTCACGCACAAACCATTTTCCTGCTTCATGACTATCAGCTCTGGATACTGGTTAGTATCACCTAGGGTCGCTGTAGCCTACCTGTCCACTCAGCATGTCCATCATAGCTGCCAAGGCTAAGCATCATGGTTATAGACCATCCTGACTTCACCCTGACTTAGTGATAAGTGAACACATATGACTAAAATCCTGGTTATAGAAAGGTTCTGACATCTGAACACTCCATTTTACATCAGCTCATTCCACAGGTGTACTGAGAACCTACTGTGGACTTAGGAGAGAGGTATGCAGACACAAAAGTGTGCCTGGGAACAAAGTGGCAGTCAGGACAGTTGTGCCTCTATCCCTAGTCTGATGTTTCAATGTCTTCAACATGAAAATCTCCAGCTGTACCCATTTTCTCAAATGTGAAAAAACTTCATTTTGTCCATTCGTGTGTATCACATGTTCTTAATCCTGTTCTTGAACACCTAGGTTGGTTCCATACAGCCATTGTAACAGTTCTCCATAAGCATCGATATGCTGATGTCTCTGTGATATGTTGAGTTGGAGATCTTTGTAGTCTAACTGGCTAATATGGAAGATTCATTTTATTCATTTTCTTGGTAGAAACCTCCATTCTGAATTTCTTAGAGGCTTCCCCAGCTTAGATCCCCAGTGCAAGAGTTGCCTCTCCTTCTGCCCTCATCAGCATTTGTTCATGGCTGCCACTCTGACTGTGATAAAATAGAACCTTGATGTAGCTTTGATTTATTTACATTTTATATTACACTGGCAGTCTAAGCTTCCATCATTCAAATCCTTGAAGAACACACTCAAATGAAATAAAATCCAAACCACTTCAAACGACACTTCTTCAGAAGGGAGAGGGACATGTACTACCAAAACATCTGTCCTGGCACACATGCATATGTAGCCTTACAGGGAAGATCCTTGGCCACACTGCTGAAATTTGGAACCTTTGAAACCATGGATTTTGATCCTTACAACAGGTTTTTGTCAGCCAATCACACCAGTACTTAACAATCACTAAACACCATATCAAACATGTATGGATCATTCTTAAAGACCTGACACTGTGTATATTCACTATGATCAAGTACGAGATGGCACAGGAAGAGAGGCCAGAGGCTTCCTACATGAGGTTCCACACAGAACAGTATTTCTTAATGCCTGATATCAGCACCCAGGAGACTTGGAAACAATTACTTTTTCAAATTGTCTTCCCCATATGAAATTTTAATTTCTGATAGACTGTTTATATATTGTAAGTCTCCCTTAATTATTTAATTATTGTGTATGTATCTTGCCTTATAAATAAAACATCATCCCTTCCTCTATCCTTAGAATCAATTCTTGTTCCCTTAGAGGCCTGGACACTCTCATTCAGAGCACATCCTCAAACATTAAGCAGTACTGCCTCTCTGTATTTCATGGCTTCCTTATATACAAACCACTGTTGAAAGCTCCAGATGAAACCAAGTATTAGAAGAAACAATAAAGAGCATTTACACAAGACAGTATCACAGTTTGTTGACATGCTACAGTTGGTAGTATGAGTTGATTTAGGTTTATACAGTTTGACCTCTCAGTACCTTAGAATGTGACCTTTTGTAGAGATAGGATCATTACAAAAGCAACCAGTCAGAGTGAAGTCATAAGGATGGAGTTTGATTCAACATAACCAACACTGTTATGAGAAGGAGAAATTTGCATATAGAATGCACACCGAGAAAATGGTGTATCAAAGAAACAGAGACCCAGAGGGATTCCAGAACTATTAGACCGGGGAGGTCATGAAAACACACTTTGTTTGAAAATACCATGATGCTAATATCTTGTGTGCCAACTTAAAAAATAAAACACAGCCGGGCGGTGGTGGCGCACGCCTTTAATCCTAGCACTTGGGAGGCGGAGGCAGGCGGATT
>NW_022196894.1:9088329-9098578 GCF_008632895.1 Mastomys coucha
AGAGAGAGAGAGAGACAGAGACAGAGACAGAGACAGAGACAGAGACAGAGACAGAGACAGAGAGAGAGTTATACTGGCACCAATTAAGGAAGCTTCATAATCCAGGAGACAACCCCAGAGTATATCCCGTGCTCTCTCACGCATTTGGAGAAAACTAGGTCTGCCCACCCTTTATAACTCCATGACAGTAAGCAAATGACCCTTATTTAAGCCACTCTGTACCTGATATTTTGTCATGGTAGCTTTAGGATACTAGTGGAGCGAAGGAAACCCTTATGTCCCATATTCCAAACAGATCCCAGAAGGTTGCAACACTTAAATATTGGGATAAAGACTTAGAGTCAGCTTTTGTTAAGGACAGATTTCTCCCTGTTTCTGGTTGATAGTTGGCTAAGTGCAGGGCATTCCTGCATCTGTCTTCACATTGCCTCTGTCCCTTTGATCTAATTTGGAGGTCAGATCCTGGCTCAGTTCTGCACCTAGACATGTAAATTATTAGGAACTGAAAATACAAGGCTAGTTAATCCTAAATTCTTCTACCTTTTACTAACCCTCTTCAGACTGAAGAAGCTACAATGGTAGACTTTAAGATATTTTAAAAATCTAGAAGAATTTGTCTCCAAATCTTGCTCCACTGCTCCAAGCACAGCCACAATCCCTTCATGGGAACAGTCACTCTCTGGAACAGCTTGACTTCCTGGAGCCAGCTCCACCTCCACCATCCCAGAACACAGACCTGGGCTACTTCACTCTGTACAACTCTTGTTCCTTGCCCATAATCCTCCCCCGTGTAATTGTGGATCTCTTGTCAGTACCCCCAAAGGCAGCCTGAAATATTCTTTTTCCAGAATGGTTTTCCAGAATATATTCCTGTCCTACTTTTCAGTTTTACTTTTCCCATTTGATTTAGGGTTTTAAATCAATATTAGCCTGTGGGTATTCCCAAAGTCAAATTCTTCTATACAAAAGCCGTAAGCTTTTGTAACAACATAAGCTAAGCATGAAGAAACCTGTTTTGTTGTTGCTGTTGTTGGGTTCATTGGTTGTTGCTTTGTTCTAAGGCTCCCCATGGAAGATGGCACTTGGTTTAGGACCTACGGAGTGAGTGGACTATTGTGAGCATTTTTTAATTGTTCATCCAAGTATATATTGTTTGGTAACTATTTCTGCTCCATATCCTGCAACCTTCCTTTCTCTCCACACTTCACTTTCTTGTTATCCCCTTCTTCCCATAGAATTTTCTTTTATTCTATGATGAAACATGCCTATTCACCCCAAAGAGAAAGTCCATGTCAGGCCAAAATATGGGTGCCACCAAAGTCTAAGTTGGTGCATCAATGCGTTTTACTGGGGTTTCTTACAGGAATATGAGTGAGAGGTTACTTACAGGGGTAGAAATGACTCAAAGATGGCTGTCACCAAGGCCTATCCCTGCTTGCTTGGCAGCTCACATCTCTGGGAACCTGGACCACACTCAACAGACTGCTGGCAACTTAGCAAGTTGGAGAGTGTCCTTTCTAGCTTAGCTTTGATCCTCTGAAAGCAACTCTCAGCTTTTATTGCTTACTCTGGCAGGGAGGTCCCAGTGAATCTTAGACTCTAGTCAGTTTCAGGGAATTCCTGAAAGCTATATTTAGTTGATGGTCTTCCTATTAATCAAATTAATAAATTTCTAAAAGACAAATGTGTTCTCTTTCATTTGTGGATTCTAAATTTTATGCAGATAAAACCACATATGTGTCTATGGCATGAAGGCAGAAGTAAAGCTGTCTAGAGGACACTGTGTGTAAAAGAGACGCAGAAGAGAGGACACTGTAGGTAGAGGACATCATGAGTAAAAGGACATGGAAAGGTGAGAAGGAAGGAGGGTATAATGGAGGGGAAGGACTTTTTAAATGCAATATATTCTTATGCAGCCCAGCACTCTATACAATGATATACATCAATTTAAAAAAACAATAGAATAATATTCTGAGTATACAACCAAAATGTTCAACTCAAGAAAGACTTTTTATAAAGAACCCTTATAAATAGAATTATTAAATTAAAAGGAACTTTAAAAATAGGACTTCCAGAAACCTCATAATTCATAATTGCGTTTTCTTGTTATAGTGAGGTACATGTTTATTTTCACCAAGAAGAGATGCCCAGACTTTGATACACCTTTATAGAAGCTTAACACATAAATCCCATCTGCTTCTGTGAGGAAGAAACGACTTCACAGCCACATTCTCCTTCAGAAAAGTAAAAGCCTTTACCCTCTCCAAAGTAGCTCAGCTAAATAATGGCAAAATAATCTCCCAGGACTTATTTCTGTACATATCTCCATGCATGTAAAATTCATTTGTTCATTCATTCATTCATGCACTCATTCATTTATAAAATATTTATAAAATATTTGTTAGGTATTTTAGGTTCAATTTGAGATATTACATAATAAACAAAGCCTCTCGCAGTAGTTTGAATGCCATATGTCCTCCATAAGATGAGGTATTTGAACACGTTGTCTCTACCTGTTTTCAAAAGTTGTGGTTCTTTTAGTAGGTGAAGGTGGGGGTGGAGCCTTAGTGGAGGAAGTGGGTCATTAGAGGTGGGCCTTTAAGCTGCATAGCTAGGACCCACTTCCTGTTCATGTTCTGCTTTCTGAAACAAGATGGCCAACCAGCTTCCTGCTCCGTGCTTTATTCACTGAGACAAACAACAGCCTCCAGGAACTGTGTGCCAAGAAGAACCAGTTCTCCTATAATGTGCTTTCATCAGAGCATTTTATTATAGCAACAGGAAAAGCAAATAATACACCTCTACTTCCAGAAAGCTTTTATTAGTATGGATACTGGGTAGCAAACAGAGGATGAAGAAAAATGAAGGGATGGTAGGGGCAAGGAGGGTGGCCATTGATAGCTTCGTTAAGAAGCTGACATTGTAACAGAAGCACAGACAAAGGGGGCACAGTGCTTACTTAGTAATAAGGATTTTCCAGGGAAAACACCAAGTACAACCAGGCTAAGGCAGGAAGGCATCTATGACAGTCACAGTGTATTCAGGGCTAAGAGAAAAAGAGGGAGGGAGACAAGCAGGAACCAGGGATATAGGAGCTCGATGTGTCTTCAGCTCACTGAGAAGCCAGCAGTAAGCTTTTGACATATTTATTGTAGTTGTTAACTCCAATTCAATTGGCATGGCATTGCAAACCTTCCCTGACATTTATCTGTGCTTTACAGAATGTTCTAGTGATCTTACCCATGCACTTGGAATTTTTCTCCTTCTTTCTGGACTATTGCATAAATTTTTTCAAAAGATCCCCTGCCATAGTTCATTTATTGACTTGAAGTAGCAGAGGCTGGGAGGCCAGGTGCAGGGATAGCAGGAATGATGGCCTTGCAGTCTCCTCACATCACAGAGCAGCTGTCTACGACGTGTCACATCCTCATGGTATAGTTTGAAGCTTGATGAGACTGTTTCTCCTCTTCTTCAGAGCACAGCACCCCTTCCTTATATCAGACGCCAAGGAATGATCAACTCATACACAATGGCTTCATGAGAGCACAGAAGGTGTGGGTTAAAGTCAAAAAGTCCAACTTTGTTCTCCCAAAACTTGACTGGAGCCATTAGATGTTTTGTGATCTAAAACTGGACCAACCTTCCTATCATGGCCACCTAGGGAATAACAGTTTTACTCAATCAAAGATACATTTTTACCCATTTATAGTCTACTGGCTAAAAATATAGGGAGGAAGAAATTGCCTATTAAATCCAGTGTCAGATTAACTTCTTTGGGGGAGTTTTGTAATTTCTATTTGATTTGAGTGATTATGATCATAGACAATCTCCCAGCTGGCAAGACTCTCTTGTGAATAAGATCATACTATGCCTGACACTGTGGATTTTGCATCTAGGTCTTGCCTTTTGCTAGTTCTACAAACTTGAAGTGATTGATCTATCCTCTGAGCCTGTGTCACCTGTCTATTGTTGTATCATTGTTCTTGGACTAGAAGTCAGTATCACACATGCTAAGTGCCACCTCTCTGGCTGAGCTCGATCCGTGGCCTCTAACCTTGTTTGGAGAGCACAAAGTGGTATTCCGCAAAATCATCTGAAACAGAGTGTGGGGTCTCATTAGACACCCACTGCTAGAGGCCCCATTATTCCTCTGGGCCAGGTTTCTCATATATATTATCTTTTTAAACTTCACAATCACCTTATGTGATATGTAGCATTATCTCATTTTACTGAGCCACATAGCAACATAATACACATGGCAACATAATACTTTCCCCAAGTTCATTCAGCTTATAGATAGTGAGACTCAGGTCCTATTGCTTTTCCATAATGCTCATGAAGTGTGTGTGTGTGTGTGTGTGTGTGTGTGTGTGTGTGTGTGTGTGTATGTGACTATTAACTTATCATTTTGAGAGTAGGGGAAACGTGAGAGACTGAAAGAAGGGTCCTGGGAGCTGCTGGAGAATGACATGGGAAGGTGAACTTGATGTAATTGTTTTATAAATATTAAAAGTGAGATATATACACATATATGCATATGTATGTATATGTATATATATATATGTATATATATATTAATATTTTGCTACAAGCCTAAACAAATGGCCAGCAGACATAATAAAACTGTTTGGAGATAGCATAGTTTTAGGTAGAACATTATAATTATTAAAGCTTTTTCACATATAAAAATATTTTACTGTAGGCTAATTTTTCTCTCTTACTGAAAATAATTTTTTTATCATGCAATATATTCTTATTACCTTTCCCTTCCATCTACCTCTCCCAGGTACTCTCTCTTCCCCTCCAATCTGGGTCTACTCCATTTCTGTCTCCTAGAAAAGAACAGGCTTATAAGAATCAAAAACAAAATGTAACAAAATAAAATAAAATAAGATAAAACAAAAAACATCACAGTGAAGTTGGAAAATGCAAACCAAAGAAGGAGAAGAGACCAAGGGAAGGCACCCAAGTCAGATACCCACTCAACCACACACTTAGGAGTGCCCTAAAAACACTAAGCTGGAAGCCATGCTATATGTGTGCATGAGATCTGGTGCTGACCTGCATAGGCCCTGTGCATGATGCTTCAAGACCTGTGAGTTCATACAAGCTTTTCTCAGTTGATTTAGAGGGTTTTGTTCTCCTGGTGTCCTCAATCCCTTCTGGATCTTACCCACTTCCTCTTCCATGGGATTTTCTGCGCTCTGAGGTAAGGGATTTCATGGAGATATTACATTTACAAATGTGAGTCCCTCTTTTAAAAAAATATTCTTTAATCTTTTTTTACAGCCCAGTTGTTAGCTCCCTCCATCTGATTTTTCCTTAGATCTTTTCTCTTCCCCATTTCCAAGAGGATGTTCCGACCACCCACCCTCACCCTATCAGACCTCCCCATTCCCTGAGGCCTCAATTCTTTTGAGGGTTAATTGCATCTTCTCTCACTGAGGCCAGACCAGGCAGTCCTCTGCTGTATATGTGTTGGGGGTGGATGAGGCTCATACAAGCTAGTGTGTGCTCCTCATTGGTGTCTCATGAGAGATCCCTGGGTTCCAAGTTAGTTGATAATGCTGGTCTTCCTATGAGGTCCTCCTCCTCAGCTTCTTCCAGCTTTTCCCTGATTCAGTCTCAGGGGTCCCAGCTTCTATCCTTTAGTTGGGTGTAAGTATCTGCATCTGACTCTTTCAGCTACTGGTTGGGCTTCTCGGAGGGCAGCCATGTCTTGTCTGTAAGCACACCATAGTGTCAGGTCTTGGAGCCTCCCCCTGAGCTGGATCCCAATTTGAACCAGTAACTGAACCTCCTTTCCCTCAGTCTCTTCTCCATTTTTGTCCCTGCAGTTCTTTTAGATAGGAACAATTCTAGGTCAGTGTTTTAACTGTAGGATGGCAACCCCATCCCTCTAATTGATGCCCTATCTTTCTACTGGAGGTGGACTCTGCAATTTCCCTCTCTCCACTATTGGGCATTTCATCTAAGGTCCCCCACTTTGAGTCCTGAGTGTCCCTCACCTCCCAGGTCTCTGGTACATTCTAGAGGGTCCACCCACTTCCTACCTCCCAAGGTTGCCTGCATCTCTCTTTTTACTGTCTGGATGTAGGGCTCTATATTTGTTCCCATTGACTACCAGAGGAAGTTCCTCTGATGATGGTTGAACAAGGCACTGATCTGTGAGTATGGCAGAGTATCATTAGGAGTCATTTCATAATTCCTTTTTTAAAAATAATGATGCTAGTTTTTTTTTCTAGGTCCCTGGGTTGTCTAGCCTCTAGCTCTTGGTCACACAGCAGTGTCAGGTTTGGGTTCTATCTCATGGAGTTAACATTAAGTCACATCAGACACTGGTTGGTTGCTTCCACAAGCTCAGTACCACTATTCCCTTAGTATGGCTTTCAGGTAGGACAGCATAGTAGATCAAAGGATTTATGTCTAGCTTGGTGTTTATGTTTCCCTTTTGATAGTATGCAGAGCACATTTCTGTACCAAAGACACAAGAATGAAGTGGTGAAGGTTTTATGTAGCAGCTTAACCTCTTCATGTTTAATGGTTTGTGTGGGTATTTTCTAAAGCAATGAGGCCTTGCTGTCAGTTTGTGGAGACCAACCTATTGTCTTGGCAGTAGCCTGGGTTGTTTGGGAATTTCCATGAGAACTTTTAGCTAATTTCTCAGTTGGGCATAACCTAGTCCTGGTACTGTAACTTTCATTTGGTGACAAGAGACAGGCAGCTGTGACTCTGTCTCCACAGCATTTTGAGACTTCATTTGCATCTCCTTCATATACTTTAGGAGGTTTCCACTACACTAGTTTTCCATACCAACCCTCACACACCCCTCAATTCAAGCTGTCTTTCCCCACATTCCTTTCCTCAAATTTATCTCCTGTTGTGGGAATTATAAAAAATGAATCCACCCCACAAACCCGCTTTCCAGCTGGGCCACATTTTTGAGCCGGTACCGTTCATTCTCAATACTAAGCTCTAGCGGGCTTTTGTTATTTTCTCCCAGCGAGGTCCATCTCACTCCCAAGCAACTCTTTACACACCCCCACAATCATTCATCTAGATAGCGCCTAAGACCCGGTAAGTAAAGCAAGACTCTTAAGGCCTTAAAATCAAATCAAATTTATATAATAATAAAATCACAATTTACAAGATGCCAATATAATAATCCCAGAACCAAATAATAAAGACAAGATTCTAACCCAATTAATCTATTTTGTAAAAACTTTTGCTTGGTTGTATAACCTCATGGGGTCAGGGTCATCCTCATCATCTGTCTCCATGATCCCGACCTTCCTCCTGCTCCTCTGACCCTTCTCCTCCTCCAATTCTCACTCCACCTCTCTAATCCTGTCCAATCACAGGCCTGTCACTGCCCTAATGTGATTGGACAGAGAAAATGCTGCAGCAATCTCGCCTCCCCTACTCACCTGCTCCAAGTGCCCCCAGTTCACAAATAAAATCTATCCTATCACCCCCTTCCCAGGGAGAAGAATCCATGTGTCCCATCCTTGTGACTTCCTTTATACATAACTTCTCTTGGCTTATGGATTATATCTTGGTTATTACTTACTTAATGACCAATATCCACATATAAGCAAATAAATATCATATTTCTCTTTCTGTGTCTGGGATACCTCACTCAGGATGAATTTTCTAGTTCCATCCATTAATCTGCAAATTCATTATTTCATTTTCTTAACAGTGAAATAATACTCATTGCGCAAATGTACTACATTTTCTTTATCCATTCTTCCATTGAGAGACATCTAGGTTGTTTCTAGTTCCTGGATATTATGAATAAAGCCTCAATGAACATGGCTGAGAACGTGTCCTTGTGGTAGGATAGAGTGTACTTTAGGTATATGTCCAAGAGTGTTACAGTTGGGTCTTAAGGTAGATTGGTTCCCATAATTCTGAAAAAACATTACAATGATTACCACAGTGACTGTTTAAGTGTACACTCCTACCAGGAATACAGATAAGTGTACCCCTTGTTCTACATCCTCACCAGCATGAGATGTCTCTTGTCAATGATCTTAGCTATGCTGACAGATGAAAGATGGAATATCAAAGTAGTTTTGCTTTGCATTTTCCTGATGGCTAAGGATATTGAACATTTCTTTATGTGTTTCTCAACCATTTGAATTTTCTTTATTGAGAATTTTCTGTTTAGATCTATACTGCAGTTTTAAATTAGATTATTAAGTTTTTTGAAATCTAGTTTAAGTTATTTATATTTTTGTAAATTAGCCTCCATCAGATGTAGAGCTGGTGTTAGTGTTTGTGACCCCTAGAAAAAGAACATAAATGACTCAATCCAATTATAATTAAAAGATTCATGTATTAACTGCTATAGGCCTTAAAACTGAATCTCTAGCATGTCCTGAAGGAGGGGGTTTGGGAAAGGTTTTTACAAAGCAAAATCACAAGAAGACGTTCAATATTCATGCAAGCAACCAAGACCTGGTCTGTTCTGTCAAATTTAAGTGGCTTAAGCAACTCAAAACAATCTTTAGATATCTACATAAGCAAGTTACAGTGGCAAAAAGAGCAGTTCGCTGTATCATAACAAGTAGGTAGACTCTGCTGTAGATTATTGGGTGAGGAATCTCTGAGTCAGGGTTTCAGGGAACTTATCTCAGCCAGTGAGCACCAAGATGAGTACCTAGCATAAAATGGAGTTTCTTTAGTCATTGCACTGATATAAAACATTTCCCATTCTATGGGCTGTCACTTTGTCCAAAAGGTGGTGTCCTTTGCTTTTCCATTTTATGAGGTCTTATTTATTAATTGTTGGTCTTGGTGCTATAAGACCCTGTTGAGCTTTGGCTTACCAGAGACCCCCTGAGTGAACTAAGTAGAACCTGATCAATGCAAAAAAAGAAAGCTTTTTATTCCAGTGCACTGGAGCCATCCCAGACCCTAAGAAAAGAAGGGGATGACCCTGCACAAACTTGTTCAGTGAGCTTTTATACAAGTTTTAGGGCAGCAGCCACTAGACACAATGTGATTGGCCAAACAGTGTGACTTCTTTAACTGATTGGTCTTCAGAGAATGAGGTGGCAAGGACTTCTCTTGTCTGAAGATAGGCAAAGGTCCACCCTGAGGAATGTGTCCCCACCCACAGGTTGGTTCTCACCCTGTGATCTGAGGAATGTTAATTAGCCTTTCCTTTCCAGAGAGTTCCACTACCATCCCAAGGTTCCTGAGCTTATTTTATTAAGGAAATTCCTGGCCTCCTGGTGTTTTTCTGAAATGTCCCTGTTTATTCAGATGTTACAGTGCCCACAGTAACAGTGTTCTGTTCAGAAAGTCTTTTTCTGTGGCAATGAGTTCAAGGCTGTTTCCCACTTCTTCAATCAGAGTTGAGTTTTGTGCAGATAGTAAATATGGATCTATTTGCAACCTTATACCTACATATAAGACACTCAGTTTGACCAGTACCATTTGTTGAAGATGCTTCTTTTTCTTCCCAGTGTGTATTTCTGGATTGTTCATAAAAAAACAAATCAGATATCTATAGGTATGTATGTCTGGTTCTTCAATTTAATTTGAATTTTCATTGATTAATGTGTCTTTTGTGGCAATGCCACGCTGTTTTTATTACTATTGCTCTGGAGTACAGCTTGAAATCAAGGATGGTGATACTTCCAGAAATTCTTTTATTGTTCAGAATTATTTTAGCTATCCTGGGTGGTGTGTGTGTGTGTATGTTTTTCTGTGAAGCTGAAAAGTGTCCTTTCAAGATCTATGAATAACTGTGTTAGAATTTTGATGGGTATTTCACTGAATTTGGAGGTTGCTAATCATGGGAGATCTTTCCATCTTCTAATGTCTTCTTCAATTTCTTTCTTTTTCTTTTTCTTTTCTTTCTTTCTTTCTTTCTTTCTTTCTTTCTTTCTTTCTTTCTTTCTTTCTTTCTTTCTTTTTTTGAGACAGGGTTTCTCTGTGTAACCTTGGCTGTCCTGGAACTCACTCTGCAGACCAGGCTGGTCTCGAACTCAGAAATCTGCCTGCCTCTGCCTCCCAAGTGCTGGAATTAAAGGCATGCGCCACCACTGCCTGGCAATTTCTTTCTTTAAACACTTTTTTTGCTGTAGAACTTTTAGCTGTTCTGATAAGTTGTTAGTATGAGATCTCTCCAGGTTTATGTATGTATGTATGTATGTATGTATGTATGTATGTTATGTATGTATGTATGTATGTATGTATTTTTATGTAGGCATTTAGTGCTATGAACCTGCCTCTT
>NW_022196894.1:9098588-9121153 GCF_008632895.1 Mastomys coucha
CCCAAGTGCTGGGATTAAAGGCGTGCGCCACCACCGCCCGGCGAACCTGCCTCTTAGAACTGCTGCTTTCTTTGTTTCCTTTAAGTTTGGGTATGCTGTGTAATTTGTTTTCATTCAATTACTTGGCAATTTTAATTTCTCTATTTCTCTCTCATTTTTTTTTTCATTCAGTAGAGAGTTTCTCCTCCATGAGTATGTAAGATTTCTCTTGTTTTCATTGATATCTAGCTTATAAAATGCAGGGTTTTCTATCAGTTTTCTTGTATATCTTGCTTTTTCGTCTGAGTGCACAGTCAGTTTTGGAGAAAGTTCCACGAGGTGCAGAAAAGAAGACACATTCTTTTATGTGTTGGTGAGATGTTCTGTAAATATCTGCGAGGCTCATTTGGTTTATAGTGTGTATTGGCTCCAGCATTTTTCTTTTTAGTTTTTGTCTGGATGACATCTCCATTGTGGGAGTAGGGTATTGCAGTCTCCTATTATCAGTGTGTGATTTAATGATGTTTCTTTTATAAGCTTGGGTACCCTTGTAGTTAGTGTACAGATGTTAAGAATTGAAATGTCATTTTCGTGGATTTTTCCTTTGATGAGTATGTAGTGTCCTTTCCTATCTTTTGATTAGTTTACAGGTAAAGTCTACTTTGTTGTATATTAAAGTGGCCACACCAGCTTGCTTCTTGGGGCCATTTGCTTGGAATATCTTCTTCTAACACTTTTACCCTGACATAATGTATTTTATATTGAGGTGTATTTCTTGGATAAAGCAGAAGGATGGATCATGTTTTTGGTTTGTTGTTGTTGTTGTTGTTGTTTTTAATTAGGGAATTGAGACCTTTGATGTTTAGAGATAATAATAAGCAATGATGGTTGATTCCTGCTATTTTGTCATTATTGCTGGTTTCTCTCTCTCTCTCTCTCTCTCTGTGTGTGTGTGTGTGTGTGTGTGTGTGTGTGTGTGTATGTGGGAGGGGTATCTGTGCCTGTGTGTGTGTGTGTGTATGTGTGTGAGTGTACATGTGTACTTCTGTAAGAATTGAGCAAACAGGGACACCTCATAAAAATACCGAGGAGCCAGGACCATTAAGCCTAAAGACAGAGAGCTTCAGAAGGGTTTACTGAACAAACATCCATTCCCAAGAGATGCCCTAATTGCAGGCAGTAATGCCCGGTTCCAGGAAATGTACCCAGGAGGGGGTGGACTTCCCCCACTCCTCCTACTTGCAACAGGTATCTCCTCCTCACCTGGGGGACAAAGGTCAATAGAAACAAAGAACAATGGGAAAGATAACCAACTCATGCTGTAAAACTATGTTCTGAAAGGGTATAAAGAGTGTGTGCTTTTGTTCCCCAGGGTCACCTTTGCCTGAATGTGGGATGACCCCAATATACTGGATTATTAAAAACCTCTTGCTAATTGCATCGATCTCCGTCTCTGTGTAGTGGGACATCCACCCGAATCTCACACTTCCTTTCTTTTGATTTTGCTGGTCTGAGATTATTATTACTATTATTATTATTATTATTATTATTATTATTATTATTATTATTATTATTTTGGTTTTTCTAGACAGGGTTTCTCTATGTAGCCCTGGCTGTCCTGGAATTCACTCTGTAGACCAGGCTGGCCTCGAACTCAGAAATCTGCCTGCCTCTGCCTCCCAAGTGCTGGGATTGAAGGCGTGTGCCACCACTGCCCCGTATGGTCTGAGATTATTTATTCACTGTGTTTTCCTGCTTGTAGCTAACCTTCTGAGGTTGGAGTTTACCTTCTTGCACCTTCAGTAGTGTTGGATTTTTAAATCAATATTACTTACATTTGATTTTAACAAGAAATGTTTTATCTTCTCCCTTATAGTAATTAAAATTTTTGTTGGGTATAGTACACTAAGATAAACCATGTCTGGCCTCTTACAGTTACAGCACATTTGTTCAGGCCCTTCTGTCTTTTAGAGTCTTTATTGGGAAGTCAGGTATAATTCCTGTAGCTGCCAGCAGCCATGGGTTACTGGGTTCCTGAAAGGAAAGATGGGGCTGAATGGGTAGGACCTTGAAGAATGAGACCAAGACAAAATTTCTGATCAAGGCCAAATGTTTACTTAGGAGTCTGAGTTTATAAAGGGAGGGGATCCATCCCCCACTATGTCAGGATCTTGTTGCTTTGTCCTGAGCAAACAGACTCAGCTGCTCAGCAGGTGGTGGCTTCTTTCAGGAAGCTGCAGGTGTGGCAGGACAATAGACTTCACCTAGATAAGAAGGCTCCACCCTAGGTGGGCTAGCTGGCTGTGGCAAAGACAAGGTCTGACTCAGCCCCCTTGAGTCTGGGGGAAAGACACAATTTCCAATAGGCCTGCTTTTATATGTTACTTATCCCTTCCTGCCCCCTGCAGCTTTTAATATTCTTTCCTTGTTCTGTACACGTAGTGTTTGATTATTATGTGCCAAATGGACTTACTTTTCTGTTCCAATCTATTTGGTGTTCTATAAGTTTCATGTGCCTTTCTATGCATTTCCTTTTTTAGGTACAGAAAATGTTCATCTATGATTTTGCTGAAAATATTTTGTGAGTTTTTGACCTGAGTTTCTTTTCCTGCTATATTTGTATTATTCTTAGATTTGGTCTCTTCAATTTAAACCAGATTTCCTGGATGTTTCATGCTAGTATATTTTTAGATTTAACACCTTCTTTGACTCATGTATCTATTTTTTTCTATAGTATCTTCAGTGCCTGAGATTCTGTCTTCTATCTCTTGTATTATGTTGGTGAAGTGTGCCTCTGTGTTTTCTATTAAAATTCTTAAATGTTTCATTTCCAGAATTCCTCAGTTTGGGTTTTCTTTACTGATTCTGTTTCCATTTTTTATGCCTTGTCTGGTTTTTTGTTTTGTTTTGTTTTGTTTATTTATTTATTTATTTATTTATTTGCTTGTTTGTTTGTTTTTCTACAATACTCATACAGGTTGTTCTCTGGTCTTTCTTGTGCTTCAGCTATGTTGGAATATTCAGGGTCACTGTGGGAGAACTGCTGAGCTGTTGTTTGTTGTATTGGTATACTGGTATCTAGGCACCTAGGATTGGAAAAGTTGCATTTCTGTGTGCTCATGTCTGATTTTGTCTCTGTTAGGTTTCATCTTCATTTTGTTTTTTGATTCTGTTTCATCTCTGGATTTTAGTAGAATGTGGTAGCTGTATGTTCCCTGGTAGAAATATTTCTGTATTTGACATGTATGGCCACTGAGAGTTCTAGGTAAAATATATTTCTGGTTATTGTAATCTGACAGTAATGGGAGTAGGCTAGAGATCTGAAAGGGTTCAGAATGTTCCAACAGGATCTGCTTATTTAGTCTCCATGGAATAGAGGTTTAAATTGAAGAAGTCACACCAGAAGGTCTGCTATAGAGTTGGAGATGAGAATGGGAGGTTGGATCTGTAGGGATGGAAGGAGAGGTGAAGAGTTGCAGTGTACCTACCTGCTTCCATGGGGGGATGAACCTGTAGGCTAGCAGGGAGTGCCTGCTAGACTTAGGGCCTGAGGTAAAGCAAGAAGTCAGGGGAAGGACATTAGGAGGGTACTACCCAGATGCCAAGTCTTTCCTCTATCCCTCTCAGGATAAGTTCTCACTCTCTGGGTTATTAGCACAGCTTTTCTACCTCTGAGCAAAGTGATTTGTCAGCAACACAACGGATTTCATATCTAAATTGACAGAAACTGCTTTCAGTATCGAAAGTGTAATACATTATTAGCTATTTCTTCTTGTTGCACATGAGTGTAGTCTAGGGTACAGTGTGCCCCATTTCTAAGCAAATAATAGACTAAACAGAAATGCTTTCAATATCTAGCTTTTCTCATCCACCTTTAAAGAGAGAGCCTTGAGAGAGCAGTGTGACTTGGGGCTTGTTGTTATTGTCTCTCACCATGTACTGGAGCTTGTTGTTGTTGTCTCTCACCATGTACTGGAGCTTGTTGTTATTGTCTCTCACCATGTACTGGAGCTTGTTGTTGTTGTCTCTCACCATGTACTCCCACATCCATAAATGGGGATCAGTGACAGAAAAAATTCAGTGTTGGGGAAGAATGGCAATGCACTTCAAAATTATGTTCAAGAGAAGTGGTTAAATGCCTCCATTTCCCTCCTGCAACCTAAAGACCACTGCCCACCAGTCTCTTAGCATATTGGAAGAGTTCTTTGCAGACAGAAGCAGGTGATCACAGCAGGGAACTCAGTTCTTCAGGGCACATGCCTGTGGACCAGCAGGCTTTGGCAATAAATGGATAGACTTAGCAGAAATAGTACTGACTATACAGGAATGGGGTCACCCTAAGGAGAGCAGGAATTTCCTGACCTGCGAGTTGCCCCATATTTCTTGAGTCTACTAATGCCAGTGAACCTCTCAGGATGTGACTTTAATGAATATGTTCTCTAGTGCCAGAACATCGCAAAAGCTACCTCAGTTTCTTGACATTTGCCATTTAGAAATCTTGACTGAATCTCTTCCTCCACCATAGAGACACATAGTCCTAAATATCCTCAGGAAGGTAATACACACTCATGCTGGGTGCAGCCACTCACACACTGACAGGCACAGAGTGTGCAGAACTGACCATAATCAATTATTAAGTATCTGTTGGATTCTGAGGATTGGGCAGCAGCAACTGATGATAAGCTTGCCCTTGAGCATACAGTTTTGGATTTAATCATGGAAAGACAAAAATAATTAGTAAAATATACATTTTACATTATACATTCATGACTAAGTACAAAAATATAAAACAAAAAAAAAGGACCAAGAGTATTGTGGTTTTCAAATAGAACCTATTGGGCTCTTACTATGTATCAGGTACTGTTCCAATACTGTGTTTCATAAATAATGTTATTTAATCTTTAATCTGGATGCTGAAGTCACAACTACTTCCACTATGCAAACATGCAGACTGAGCTCTTGAGATCAATGTTTTTCTTCCAGCAGCCAGTAGCAGAGGTGAGTGTAAGCAAGACAGTCTACAAACAGCGGCTGTGTGCTTAATCACTACACTGCCCAGGCATATCCTAGGCATGCAGTTGCCTATATGCATGCAAACAGATACAAATGAATGTAATAATATATGTGTGCATCAAATATATGTCCATACGTATGTATGCACACACACACACACACACACACACACACTTTCGGAAGTTTAAAAGCAATTACTAATGTATCTGTTTACTTATCTTCATTTAAATAATGTATCTTTTTCCTTCCTCGGGTATATGAGTCCACATGGATATGATATGATATGGGCTGTGGCCTTCAACTGCTTCACTTCCAAAAGTCACTGCAGCTGCCCGTATCTCTGTATCAATCAGTCCATACTCATTCCCAGGGCTAACAAGTTGAAAATAAGCCATTGGGAGAGCAGGTGAAAAGGGACAGAAATGAGTCTGCTGCACCTAAAGCCAGGCAGGTACCATTTTATGAATGGGACAGGGAGAATAAAGTATTGATGGCTACCACTCTGGAGAACATTACTAGCCTGGAGAAAAAAATCTCCTGGTAAATAGTACATTCCATGAATATTTCATCTTTTCAAATGAATGTGCCAAATGAGCTCCATTTATTCATCATTGCAAATCTTCCCAAAACAGAGCACCCTTTATTTTCAATCTTTGATAGTCATGACACAAGTGTTTTAAGAGATTATTTATTCTATTTAATATACACCAGCTAACTTACAATGTGCACATGGAAGCACATGGAGGTGACAAAGTCTAATAGGAAATCCAATATTAAAGTTGGATTTTAAGGCTTTCAGAGTAAGTTTTTACTACAGAATTACTTTCCTAGAATACTGTATCATTGTTCCTTTAATAGAAGAACTGTTATAATCGCTAGGGGAACAAAGCCAGGACCAACCTTTCCATTTCTTGTGTATTAACCACTTTCCCATGTCTTTTACTGTAATCCCATGAGCATGTGGTATATATTTAGCATCATGCATGCATAAACAGTCTGTATACCTAATTGCATTCAGTCTGCACCCACAGGAGGTTGGGGTCATTCTGTTTCCATTGATCCAAAGGAGCAGAATGAGACCTAAGGGGTATATATAGCTGTGGGGAAGTAGCATGTATGTATAGAACTAGAATTTGAACTCAGAAATATCTTGGTTCTTAACTTCATGTGCCTGGCTATATTTATGCCTCTGCTAATGAATGGTTGCACACACTAATGCCAAAGTCAGAAACTGATTAACACAGCATCTTTTGCATACTGATTTTGTGATCCTAGTACAGTTGCTTCAAATAATAGACATTGTTTCTCTTTATATAAAATTAAGAATACTATCAATTTCTGTTTAAGACACCTTATTTATTCATTTTAAAATGTTGGTTTTACCCCTTCCAAATTCCAAAATTGATCTCGCATCTATTAGAATACACACACACACACACACACACACACACACACACACACACACGAGATACCATTGAGTAAGGTAACAACTTGATTTTAAATTCTCATTGGGTTTAATTATCAGTCATGAAAATACTCACTCACTCACTCATTCATTCATTCATTCTTAAATTCATCAAATACATACCAAGTGCTGGCTCTACAGAATGCTCTTGTAATGGGTAGAAGTATGTAATGAGAAACACAGCAAACTGAATCAGCCTTTGTAAAACCTTCAGAATGATGGAGGCAGCTTTTTAGAAAATTATTGTTAAAGCAAAGCATTTAGATGCATATTCAAAGTCCATCGGGGGCTAACAGAGGCACAGCAGTGAGAATGGCATAATAAAACCTCCCCAAATCTGCTGTCTCATAAAAGCAATGGAAGCACTGGTAAAGACACATCAAAATAATTGCATCCAGAGCTCTGGAAATTAACCAAATGCTTGCAAAAATATACAAATCTTTTATTAAGGAAAACACAGATAAATATGATTAAGGCTTGTGACATTGACATTTGCTCTGTTCCGCATCCTCAGTTCCATGGTGTCCTTGGCAACCATCAGCCAGCACACAGGTGAAGCAAGAAGGCTCCCAGCCATTGGGCAGACAAACAATTCTGAACACCAGAACCCGGTTCTCAGGCCACTGTCATCTTGACCTTTCTGACAGCTTCCTGGAAACTGACTAACAAGGCATGCATTTGCTTGAACTGATTCAAAGCTTCCCACAAGACAGCGTTCTCTATGCAGCCTTTGTCACAAACTGTGAGAGGCAATTTAAGAATTTCCAAGCATAAGCAGGGACAGCAATATAAACTTGAACAAACAAAAAGTTGACAAAAAAAATTGACAAGGTGGAGTCTGAGGTATCCACAGACACTTTTGAGAATCCTCTATGTGTTCTGAAAGGCTGGCAGGTTATAGATACATACAAAACAGTGTGCATATCTAGAGATGGGCACATATTCAGTAGGAATTTTAAAGAATGCTGGCTGCCCCTGAGGCTTAGCACAAGTCAGCAGAGCCAGGACTGGAGAAGTAGCACAGCAACTGAGAGTGTGTTTGAATGCTTGGTCTCCAGTTGCGGCCTTCTTTGGGGAGGATTAGGTGTGCCATTGCTTGAAGCTTCTTCCTGCAACAGTTTAACAAAGAGACTCACAGCTGGTCAAAGTACAGAGAATGAAAACTTGGGGAAAGCTCATGCTTACAGGTGACACCTCTATCATATCTCCTCCTCCCAAGGTTTAGGTATTGTTGCAAAAGAAGCAGGATGGGAGAGGCAAATATAGTAAGAGGTAGCCATAGCAAGTGGCACAAGGCAACAGTGTTTTCCAAGCACAGCTAGATAGTTGCACAGATGGACTCCCAGCAAGCTCAATCCAGACTTGTCCCAATATGGGGAGGGGAGGTGGTCTTGGAGTTACCCCTGCATAAGGAGATATTCACAATTTATAGTGAGAGAGAGAGAGAGAGAGAGAGAGAGAGAGAGAGAGAGAGATTGATTCTTCTTAATGGTATGTGCCTTGATAGGTCAACCACAGCCTACTGGATATCCACACATCTAGGCCTATGTGGTCAGCAAAACTGTGCTTGGGAGTTTTTGTGGATGTTTTTGTTTTTTGTTGTCACCTCTCCTTCAGGTCTGGGATGATCCCAGTGTACTGGAACAATAAATTCCTCTTGCTTTTTGCATCAGTTCTGGCTCCCTGGTAAGCTAAGGCTCAGAATTCAACTCCTTGTGGGAACACACTGGAGCAGTGAATTGGAGGTCTCCAGCTTTTACCATGGTTCTGGTTTGTCTTTCTGTTCATCAAAGTCTGAGTCTGTAACTTTGTTTGAACTTTGGCTTGTAAGGGTTAGTAAGCTTAGAGAGCCTATGGTGTCTGGTGCCATGTGTTTAAGTACAATCGGGGTGGGCAGGGGTGTACTAAAGGATGCTCCAGGCCACCCTGGAGGGAGCAGGGAAGGCTCTGTTCTTTTTGGAAATGGCAAGACAATATTGTCAGGAGCTGAGTCTTGCTATAACCTGGTTTATCTGGCTCCTGCCATATGAGCAGGAGCACCTGGTGTCTGTAACTGAGCCCATGGAAGGGGTGAACTGTGTATTGATTGTCTTTCTCTGTGTTCTTGGACCTAGATGCCTGCCCATGGCAGGGTCGAGCTGTCTGTGTGTGATTGTTTTTCTCTGTGCTTGTTGGTATCTCCTTCTATGTTCTTGGACTTAGACAGATGACATTTTTTGGACATTGGACAGACTGAAAGACAAGTTATTTACTCTCTGCTTCTCTACATGACCAACTTGTAGGGACTTTTGGATTGCAGGTGATCAAAGCAGTAGTGGAGAAAGTCTTTAGGCCAGGATCCTTAGGACACCCAGATCAAGGGCCCTATAGAGTTAGCTAGAAGAATCTAGTAGAGGACGCCCCCCTCCTCCATCATAGATTAAAAACCTTTCTTTCCCAAGACCCACCTCACAGATTCTGGCCATCAGGAAGAAAGATCCACAGTAGGAGAGATCTGGACTTCAACTTCCGATACTCCAAGATGCTTCAACAGTAGACCTGTTACTCCAAGACCCTCTTTCTCCAAATCTCCCTACCCTTGCCCCCTTGGTCCCACCAGGGCCAGTACCAGTCCTGGGATCCTCAGCCCATACAAGACCAAGGCCATTGTACCCACTTTCACTGGAGGGAGGAGCAGGAAGAGACCTCAGAGCCAGCCCCCACCTCCTGATGCCATGGTGGCTCTCTCACTGAGGGCATATGGACCTCTGGAAAAAAGCAATCAAGCTATGCAATATTGACCCTTCTTTTTGGCCAACTATAACTGGAAGGCACAACCTCTACCCTCCTTATTCCAAAGGGCAGGTTAATCTCTTTGAGACTGTTTTACTTATAATGCAGGAAGCCAGAAGCCAGAAAGGGTACCCCCTCAGATACAGGGGGGCACCATCAGTTGACCAGGCTTCGTAGGCAGTGGGATTCCCCTGACTAGACTTGACTAGGACTTTAATATGGCAGACGGTAAGGGGCATCTAAAGGCCTACCACCAGACTCTCCTTGCAGGTCTCAAGAGAGCTGCATGATGATCCACAAATTTGACCAAGGTATGTAAGGTTAAGCAGAGTCCAGATAAGTCAGTTTGTGGAGGCATTCTGCCAATATATACCTTATGACCCCAGCAGCAAGGAGCACAAAGCTACTGTGACAGTGGCTTTTATAGACCAGGCTAGAAGAGATATCAGGAAAAAGCTTCAGAGGCTAGAGGGACAGGATAAGCTGGTGAGAGATTTAGTACAGGTTGTTGAGAAAGTCTACCATTACAGGGAGACAGAAAGAGAAGGAGCAGAAAAAGAGAAAGAAAGAAAAGTGACAGAGAAGGAATCTACAGAGAGTCTGGGCTATAGTAGTTAGGGAAAGCAGAGAAAAGAGACTCCAATCAAAGAGAGACAAGAGGCCACAGGGCTTGAGAGTGCTCTAACAAATGGAAGGTAGGAGCAGGCATTCCCAGGCCTTGGGAAGAGTGCCCCCAAAAGGCAAAGGTCTTAGCCCTGGGTGAAGACAGTGATTAGGGGAGACAGGGTTTAGAACCCCTCCCTGAACCCAGGATAACTCTGAGAGTGGAGGGGAAACCCACTCAATTCTTGGTATAGAAGAAAGGACTCAGATTCTTAGCCACCCTACCAACTATTACCAAGAGAAGGTAGGACAATGGCATACACAAGAAGGGAGAACTATATTCCTTAGAAAGCAAGCAAAAGACTTACCAGGGCAAATGCACAGATGGACTCATTTAGGGGATAGAAAGCTTATCCAAGCAGTTAAGAGACTATATATACAATATAAATATGTATACATACATATACACATATATATACATACATGTGTATATGTATGTATGTATATATGTGTATATGTGTGTGTGTATATATATATATATATATGTGTGTGTGTGTGTGTGTGTGTGTGTGCCAGAAAGATAGTGGAACAATGCAAGGAAATGCTTATGCAGACAAGAGTAAACAGGACAAAAAACCTAGGGGAGAACAGCCTGGAGTTTATTGGTAGGTCGATTTTACAGAAGTTAAGCGAGGAAAATATGGTTACAAATACCTTCTAGTGTTTGTAGATGTTTTCCTTGGAAGGGTTGAGACATTCCCCACTAAGCAGGAAACAGCTACTGTGGTAGCTAAGAAAATATTAGAAGAAAATTGTCCAGATGTTTGGAGTGCCCCACAGTAATTGGATTGGACAATGGTCCTGCTTTTGTCTCTTAAGGTAAGTCAGAGATTGGCAGAGATATTGGGGACTAATTGGAAGCCCCATTGTCCCCAGAGCTCAGGGCAGGTAGAGAAAATGAACAGAACCCCCACATGAGACTAAATTGACCTTGGAGACTGGCTTGGACTGGTTGATGCCCATCCCCTTGGTACTGAACACCCCCTACCATTTTAACCTGACTGCTTTTAAGATCCTGTATGGGACACCCACTCCCTTGACCCGGCTCTTGATCCCCGCAGAGTGACTTTTCAGGTTGACAAGGATCTTATGGCTTGATTACAAGCTTTCCAGATCAGCCACCTAGAATTGTGGTCTAAACTTAGTGCCCTGTATAATGCAGGTACCCCAGAGGTTCCACACAATTACCAAGTTGGAGATTAGGTGTATGTTAAGAGACATTGTGCTGAACACTTGGAAACAAAGTGGAGAGGGCCATTCCTGGTGTTGTTGACCACCCCGGCCTCTGTTAAAGAGGATGGAGTAACTGGCTGGGTTCACATCAGATCAGCACCTGTGCCTAATGCAAACTAGATAGCAGCCAGACACCCAAGCAACCCCCTTTGGCAGAGAAACCACGAGACATTATGGTGTATCTTCCAATGCTAATCCTTGGCCGCTCCCACAACCCTACCAGGGTGACTTTCAGGTATTCTCAGCCACTGGTGATGTGGCTTGGTCCACTACCCATGTTGTATCTGGTGGCTGGACCCTGTCTTTGATCTCTGTGATTTAGCAGTGGACCTTGACTTCTCTGGTACCTCTAACCTGGAGATACAGGGAGGGATTGCCTGAATGTGGGGAACAAGATACTTGTAAACCTAAACTGTGTCCCAGAAGTGGCCTTGGAGAGTGGGGCATAGTGTGCGGACACCCAAAGTTGAAAAGTGTCCTGCTAGAAACCCACGTATATGTGTGCCTCCGAGATGAGAGAAGCCCATCAGTTTTAGGGGGGCAACCATTTCTTCTATGTTATCTGGGAGTGTAACACATTGGGAAACATATACTTGAGACCATTCTGGGGGTAATTAAAGACTCAATGGCCATGGTGAGAGAAGGGTTGGCCAAGCGAGAGAGAAAGAACAGAATCAGGGTTGGTTCAAGTCTTGGTTTAACTCCTCTTCTTGATTAACCACCCTCATATCCACCTTGTTAGAACCCCCTAATTGTTTTTCTGCTATTGTTGACTTTTGGCCCCTACATTTTGGACTGTTTGGTTGCTTTTGTTAAGGAGCACATAGGTATAGTACAGCTAATGATCTTAAAGCAGAAGATACAGAGAACTAGATACAGAAGACCAGGAGTGTGAGCTATCAGAATACCAGCAATAGCTTCAAGATGGAAGCTTGCACAAAGAAAAGGGAGGAATGAGGAGGTCAGCTCAGTCATTAGGAAATTCCACCGGGCCCCCAACCCCTTCCTGGAAGAGACAGGTCAGAGATCAGGTTGGCCAGAAGGGAGAGGCTGAGTAAGCCCCTACTACCTCATTCCCTAAAGGCCAATCAGGTTAAAGGACATACTATTTTACCAATCATATTGTGTCTAGTTGCTGATGCTCTATTTTGCCCCTGGAAACCATATAAAAACTCGCTGAATGGGCTGCCAGGGGTTGCCACCTCTCTTTCAGGTCTGGGACAACCCCAGTGCACTGGAACAATAAATTCCTCTTGTTTTTTGCATTGATTCCAGCTCCATGTGGTTCACTCAGGGGGTCCCTGGTAAGCTAAGACTCGACATAGTCTTACACAAGTGACTGGCATTTGCAAGCACAATAAACAAGACTTGGTAAGTTCACAGCCCCTTGGAAGCTCACTGGAAGAGTCTACTGTACTCAGCACATACCCTGCTCCATGGTTTTCTTCTCTGGGAATCTAAGCAACATATGTGCTGATCTGGCTATAGGCTGCAATGGTTTCCATCCCAAAAGAAGAGATCTTCATTCCCTAGTCATCCCAACAGAGAACCACCTACTGTCTTCTAAGGTGGGTAGACCTTTGCTGGGTGGTGAGATGCTACACCCTTTTTGCTTCTCTGATTCCTGGAAAGTTGGAGGTGATGCTAACACTCCTTTTCCATGTACTTACTCTTTGGATATCTGCCTTCTTGATATAAAGACCACAATCTTAAAGAACTTTAGTCCCATAAAAAAGCATGTAATTAGCCTATGACAAAACAATGCGCTTGTTCATAAGAAACATCCTGATTCAGCTGTGTTTTGTAATTTTAATTTCTCTTGGAGTTTATATAAGAACAGCCAAACTTGTAAAGATAAAGGCCTGGGATACAGTAAACAGCGGGCTGACTTGGGATTCCCCACCAGAGTTTCAATATTCAGTCTTCCTAGAAGCATGTCTTCAAGTAAGCATGGCAACACCATTTTCACACCTTCCAGGGCTCTGCCAGAGAAGCAGCCAGCCTCCAGGATGGGAAGGAAAAGGTGTTAAAATGAAGCCTCCTTCCGAAAGGGCACAGCTCCCATGCTGCAGCAACAAAGAACCATTTCTAAGAACTCCAGATAACCAAAGCAAGTAAGTCCAAGATGTTCAACCACACTCTTGAATAATGAGGAGCTATTTTAAATAGCAACGAGATCAAAGTATTTATCTATCAAAATGACAAAAAATGAAAATATTTGCTAAACCCCAGCATGGGTGAGAATGTGCAGAAACAGGCATTTTCACTGCTAGAGGAAGGTATAGGAAGGAGAATATCACCTTCACTGAGCAGTCTGGAAAGGGCAAAGTGAAGCTCAGCTCTTTTGTGCATGCTTCCTACCAATGCATCCATCCCTCTGCAGAGCCATGCTCACAGCCACATCTTCCTGGATGGAATTTCCCCGCTCTACAAATGACCCAGATTGAAACAATGGCAGATTGGCTAAGTAGATACATAATAGAATAATCTGTAATTATTTAAAACATCAAAAGGCAGCTTGTGTAGAAAAACACTCAACACATGTTGCTAAGTATTAAGTGCAAGTTAGAAACGAGCCCTTTAAAGAAACATTCCTAGACTTGGACAACAAGGACTGACATCTTAGGCTGTGTGATTCCACGCACCTGTCTGGCTATGGGAGGCTGTTCAACACATTGGAATATGCTAATTGGAATCTGTGAACTCTAACTGGTAGATGGCTGGAGTGACCGCCAATGTCCTAGCAGACAAGGTGGCACATTCCTGTAATCCAGTGGGTCATGGTCTCTTTGAGGGTCACATATCAGATGTTTATATTGTGATCCATAACAGTACAAAATTACAACTATGAAGTACCAGTGAATTAATTTTATAGTTGGAGTCACTGCAACATGAAGAACTATATTAAAGGGTTACAACATTAGTTCTAATCCTCAGGACTCAGGACTCTGAGGCAGGAGGATTGCCAGTTGGAAGTCATAATGGACTACATAGTGACTTCTATATTAGACTGAACTACCAACAAAGAACCTATCTAAAATACACACACACATACACCAAAAACAAGCAAACAAGTAAATAAATATCCTGCTCTTAAGTACAGAAGATCAAAAATATCTACAGAGGTGGGCAAATATTGCCTAGAGAAAGGGAGCAGGGAACAGGGGGATGCAGCCATGTGGTTGAAGCAATCTTGTGGACTGTGTGGCCATTTAGAAGTAAGGGGCTTTAGGTACTTACCAAGATCAACTTTTGATGTCGCTGTATGCTCTCGCTCAAGAAACCTCTCCAGCCTCAGTTCCCTACACATGCATATTCTGTGTCACAGATTACAAGCAAAGTGCCACCACTCAGCCAATACTCCAGAGCTACCTACAGAGGCCCTTCCTTCCATGCTCTAGACTCTCATTTCAAACATGCCTTGGAAACAGGAAAAACACTCCTGTTACTCGGCTCATTCTCTCTTTCATTAGAATTCTCCATACTGCCCAAAACCTAGGTACCTTGGAAGAATTTTTCCATGTAGAGTTTCTTTAGACATTAGTCTCTGTAGAAGAGGGGGCAGTGTTAGTGCTTTACAGCAGAGGCACTTAATCTGAGTAGGACCTTCTGTTTGGTTGCCAGATGGCCAGCCACAGGGAAGCTAGCATAATGCATCCAAACCTGGTTTGTAGCATTCCCTCTCTTTTATGCAGAAATTTAAAATAATAGATTAATGGCGTCCTGGTTACATGGAAAAGGCAAAGTGTTCCCCTAGAGTCCGGATGGCATAGCCTTTGGTGTGATAACCAGACCCCACTTGAGCAGAAGCTCCATGTGGGCAGGTCTTTATTTGTTCTTTGATATGGTTGCTACACCAGAGTGGGGACATATGAGTGGGTGCTTAACCCAAATATTGTAGAACAAAGTTTTCAGTTATACTCAATTCATATGATTAAAGCAGCAAACATGTTTATTGAGCATCTACTATGGTGTTTTGGAGGTTGTCCTGGGAGGCTCCATGGTGATTAAAACTTCCTGTCTTGAGTCAGAAAAATATGAATTCAAACCTCAACCCTGGCTTCTAGATAAAAAATCAGAGAACATCTAAGTTTCCAAAATTGTGACTTAGTACAAACAATAAATCTGTTTCTCTTTCTCTCTCTCTCTCTCCCTCTCTCTCCCTCTCCCTCTCTCTCTCTCCCTCTCTCTCTCTCTCTCTCTCCCTCCCTCTCTCTCTCTCTCTCTCTCTCTCTCTCTCTCTCTCTCTCTCCCTCTCTCTCTCTCTCTCTCTCTCTCTCTCTCTCTCTCTCTCTCTCTCTCTCTCCCTCTCTCCCTCTCTCTTTCCCTCTCTATCTACACGCATACACACACACATGTATATATATATATATATATATATATATATATACACAAAGACACATAGATGATAAATGATGGACAGATAATATTCTTCATTGGATTTAGTGAAAACCTTTGTCACCAAGACTTTCAGGCCAGCCTAGGCAGACAGCAAAACTGAATGAAACACTTGATTCTGTGATATTCACATGGTTCTGAAAGGCTGGAGAATTCTAGAATTTTAAAATGGGAGCATTTAATAGAAATGTATTAGTAGAAATGTATGTATACTGTATAACCTTTACTTAAAGGACATAGAAGGTCTCTGTAACGAGCCAAGAATGTAGACTAGCCAGTTTCAGAAACCTGTTGGCCACAAAGGCTCTCCCTAGTTAGGTCCAAGAACAAAAAGCAGGATATGAGCCATCTGGGTGATTCTAGGGAATGGTCAGCTATAAAGTGAATAACATTGACCAGAGCACATTCTTGTGCATAATTAGTGTGTAGGACATTTTCCTTATGAACCTGACTCAAATAGGGGCTGGGTCTCTTTAGAATTTTCCACTGTTCTCGTGTTATGTTTCCTTGGTAACCCCTTCACCCCTCTAGTTTGTGGGTTTTCCCTTTAAATACCCCTTACTTCTCATGCTCATGGTCGAACTCCTCTGGCCTGCCAGGCTACGTGTTTGACCCCAGATCTGGCTTACCCCCAATAAACCTCGTGCGCTTGTAGCAAGATCGGTCTCTCATGAGTTATTGGGTGGTCGTGTCATCCTGAGACTTTAGTGAGGGTCTCCCTAGCTCTGGGGGTCTTTCAGTTCAACACTTACTACTTCAAAAATAAGTTAGTAAAATGCCAACACATATACATGGTTCTGCAGACATGAGTGTATTCTCCATCCCAGAGACTCACTCAATTTACAAGTAATAATATTACTGAAAGTGAGACCTGGTAGATCAGAGCCTCTGCTGGATCACATGGTCAGGAAAGACTTTAAATGCTTATTTTTTCCCTTGTATGGCTGTGTTGCTTGCCAATGTCTGTACACTGTATACATGCAGGGCTTACAGAGATCAGACAGGGTATTGGATGCATTGGAAGTGGAGTTGTGGAAGGTTGTAGGGTATGGTCAAAACCCAGGTACTCAGAAAGAGCAGCCTGTGTTCTTATCACCGGAGGCATATTCCCAGGTCTCTTAGGAAAGAAGTTAAAAAGAAGAGCAGGGGCTGTGTTTGGTGAGTGAGTAATGGTGTGAGACCAGAAGGGGTAGCCTGGCAGAACTGTGCTAATTACACAGCATGAGGTGGCTAGTGTGGCTCTTGACTCTCCTCCTAATCAACATTCTACCTAGAGATTAGTATGCACCTGTCATCCTCCCAGAACTGCAGAAATGCAAAGTCATTTCCTAACAAACACTGAACCCATCCATTGTTGAGGGTAATTTCTGTTATTAGTTTGTTGTTGAGGTGATTTCTGTTATTGGTTTGTCTTTGTAAATAAACAGGCTGAATGGTCAGTAAATACCAAGAAACTTCTCAGGATCCTTTAAGAATTTACATGAGGCTGTTTTTACAACTCAGAGTCTTCCAACCATTAAGGACTCTTTTCCTCACTATGAAATGGCCATCATACTGGAGACCCCAGAGAGTTTTGATTGGGGAAAATACATTTTTGATTAAAAATTAGCAGATATTTTATATACACACACAGAGAGAAAAAGAGACAGGAGAGGAAAGAGGGAGAGAGAGATGTATCCCAGTTTTTTTTTCTCTGAAGCACTGCCACAGTTGTGTGTGTGTGTGTGTGTGTGTGTGTGTGTGGGCATGCACAAATGCTTGCATGCACTCACACATGTATTCTTATGTGTTTTCTGAATTGGATTCTAGCAAAGTTCTATGATGCCTCCCATGTGAAATGAATACATGAAAACCTTTGTTACCAAAATTGATGGGTGATGCTGAGCAGGAGAAAAAGATGGAATATTTGCCTCCATGATACTCACAAATCTTGGTCCTCACCATTTTAAAAAGAATGATAGTAAAATACACAAATGCATACATGCTTTTCTCAAGACAGATATATTCTTCAGGGGATTTGGTTTAGCTAAAGCAAAGCATTTCTTTCTCAGATATAACTCAGAGATATTTTCAAAAGAGGGCAACCCTTCTGTATAAAACAAACAAACCCCATCAGAGAATGTAGAGAATCCTGACATATGTCCCTTCCCTGACTCTGTGAATTCTGGAGACTTAGAACAGATGTTATCTTGGGACTTGTGTTGCTTAAGAGTGGAATTCACATTGGTTTGTGTCTGAAATAAAATTACTATCCCACACATCTGAACAATTCAGGAATTATTCTAACATGGATTTATATGTGCTCGGTGATGTGTTAGAAGGGTGGATCACGTCAGAACATACCACACTAGGCCCAAACAGTTCCACATGTAAGAGGTTTAATTGAGAGGGAGAGGGGGAAGTAGCTGAAAGAGAGGAGGGGTGGGGGAGGACTGTTCCCTGTATATATATGGCTTCTGACATAGAGGCCTCAGGTAAAGGTGGGAGGTGAGCCCAATGGATTTTGGGAATATGGCAGCTGTTGCCCTGGCAACAGGTCTGTGAGACCCACCCATGTGACACCATGTGATATCATGGGTTTTGGAGGCCCTGATGCTAACACTCAGTAACAATTATTCAATCAAGTGCAGCGACCACATGCATTCTAATTGTCTCATTGCAGGTTCTGTCCCACAGCTCAAACACAGTTGAAGATAAATCAGTAAGCAGTTCCTCTGTGAATAGAAATTACATCTGATCCCTGCTTGTATTATCAGCAAAGTACATATTAAGTTCCCAATTAATGCTTGTTTACTAAGTACATGAATGAATGTACTTAATAGGACCAATGGTGTCCTATCTCCTTCATCTCTCTCTTCTCAGGAGTAAAGCCCAAGGGTCAAGGACTGACTAGGCACATTTGATTTTCTCCAGGTGGGCCCCTGTTCCCCAGGGTTTGTTACCTGATAATGTCCAGAGAATGAGGCCTTGTCAAGAAGATAAGGTGTGTGAACAAAAGAAAAGCAGGCGGGAGGTGGATGAGTTCACTGCAAGTTCATGTCTGTCTTATTTTGGAAGGAAGTGAGAAAAGAGAAAAAAAGTTTTCATGAATAATGCTGCTTGTTAAAATGGGCTCTCTTGATTTGATGTGCTTAAGATGGGTGAAGCATCTTCCTGACTTCAGAGGGAGTGGGTGTACACCTGACAATTTTCCATCAGATTTTTCATGAAGAAACAAGTCCTTGCCCCCACTCCGTTCCCTGCCCCCACTCCGTTCCCTGCTCCAGCCTGCCTTTCCTGCAGAATTTCTGGCTGTTTCAAGGCACTGGGGGAGGCATTTATCAGGGGGTGACAAGTGGCAAATGACATTAGCTTCCAATTACATTAAAGGATTCGAACACAGTATATTAGTCCCTCTCCATGTTCCTGAACCGTATGTTTAACAGTAGCACATAGATTCAGTAGATGTGTGGTACCCATGGTCATTCTGTGGTGAGCATGGCCATCATGGATGTCCTACATCTATTTCTTCTATTGTCAAAAATCTTCACTTTTGAAGAACCATTCTCTACCCTCTCTCCACTTGGTTCTGAGGACTAAAGGAGCTAGGTAACTATGAAAGTTCTTAAAATACACCTCTGCTTAATTAGTATTAACTACCAGGGTAGCTAGTATTAAATCACTCAGGATTCATGAAATACCCATGTAACAGGAGAACATAAATAAAGGAATTTTCAGAGTGCATGATGGAGCTCTAGGTAAATTAAAATATAAATAATCTTTGCAAAGAACTAGGCATGGACTCTGGAATATAAAAACTGAGGACATTTTAGAGAAAATGGAACAATAGAAAAGACACAGATGCACAAGCTTACACATATGTTTAACTCAAGAACTGATGCAAGAAAGGCAATATTTTCATTTAAAGAGTCCCAAAAAATAGAACGCATGTTGTTACAGAGGCAAGGAAATCACCAAAGGAAAAGTACAAGAAAATTTCCCCATTTTGAAAAGCAGTATTCTAATGAAAAGATGTTCTTCCTATTCTATTACTGAGAATTTAAAATAAGAAGACATACCATCATGTTTTAAGACAATAAGGGCAAAGAGAAAGAGTTCTTACATTTTTTTAAAAGGAAAGCAGAAAGGAAGAGACAAATTACTAGAGAGCAGTGTGGTACTGAACTCAAACACTGACATTGAACAAGGGAAGATGCTGGAGAGATTATTTGAAAGTCTTGTTAATAATGATCCCTAGATGAGAAATCTGTATCTGTTCAAAGAAGAAATCACATATGAGGATTACTAGAATTTTTTTCTCAATTTCTCAACTGCTTGCGAAAGTCAATGGACAAAATGTTCCACTAGAATGGAGGTGTGTGGGGAGCCGTAGCTGCCACCCTATACACATATATATTGAACACCTGGTCTCCGGCCAGAGCAGAGAGCATTGAGATAAACAGGCCTTAGTTGGAGAAGCTGAGTGCCTCTAGTTTGTGATGCAAGCTGGCATGAATTCCCGCAGCCTATTATGCTTTGTCACATAGCCGATGCTGATTGGGACTAGGGAAAGTATTTAACCCACAAGGGCTGGGGGCTGGAGAGAGAGTAAGTATGTGGAGATAGGAGTAAGTATGTAGAATTAGGACTGGTGATGGGTTAGAGGTAAGATGTAGATTTAGAAGAGTAAGTATGTAGAGATAGTAAGTAAGTATGTAGAATTAGGGCTGGTGATGGGATAGAAGAGTAAGTATGGGATATACAAGAGTATGATAGATAGGAGTAAGTATGTAAGGATAGAAGTAAGATGTAGGAATAGAACTAAGAATAGGAATAGGAGTAAGTAGAAATAGTAATAAGTAAGATGTAAGAAGCAAGATGTAACTAATAAAATGTAAGTAGAAATAAGTAAGATGTAACAAGCAAGATTACAAGGATCCTAATAAAACTGCATGGGGAAGAGCTCGTTGCATGCCTCCTTACTTCCACTGGGTGGGTAAGGCAGCTTACAGAGGTGGACACCCAATACCTGAGAAATAAGGCCCCCAAGGAAACAACTCTGCAAGAGACTAAAAGCAAAGGTGATTTTAAGGATAATTTTGAAAGAAAGTCCCCAGAGGGCAATGAAAATGACATAGAGCAGGAAATATAGGAATTTGAGAAATATGAATGGACTCGATCCAGAAAATCTGTAGAATTGATAGAATAACTGATTTATTTGACTGTAAAAAAAGAAATGTTACAAGAATAATGTTCTGTGGAGAACTGAAGTAATTTATAAATAGAAAACTATACATATGGAAAAAAGAGGCAATTGTCAACACTAGGGAAAGCACATAGTTATATAACCAGGAAAAGCTGTTATAATGCTCCCTGTTCAGCAATGCTCTCCCTTTCCCAGGCAGGCCTTAGTTTAATGTTTGGCATATAGAAAATGTTAAATATTATTTATTATTCATGTATTCTTATTAAACACATAGTGGTTAGAAGCTGAAATTTCTCTCTATGAAAATATAATTTGAATTCAAAACAATACTTCACAATGTGACCTTATTTGGAAACTGTGTGTGTGTATGTGTGTATGTATGTGTTTGTGTGTGTGTGTGTATGTGTGTGAGAGAGAGAGAGAGAGAGAGAGGGACAGAGAGAGAGAGAGAGAGAGAGAGAGAGAGAGAGGGAGAGGGAGAGAGAGAGAGAGAGAGAGAGAGAGAGAGAGAGAGAGAGAGAGAGAAGTTTAAAGTGAAGTTCTATGGAGCTGGATAGACTCACTATCCAATATGACTACTATCATTATAAAAGAAGGGAAATAATAACTCAAAGAAACACAAAGAAAAGAACTGTGAGACAACATGGTCATACTATAATTTGTATTTCCCCTACCCTAGAACTGTATGCTTGAAATCTCTTTCCATGACAGTAAATATCAAACTCTCATTTTTAAATTCCTATTTTAACTTAATCACACTGAGATTATTGTGTCATGCTCTAGATTGTGGGTATTTTAAAATTCATTTACCATTATCCTATTAATAGAAATATAAGTTGTTCTTCCATTTTCTTCTCAACTCACATGAGTATCTTTCTGTGTTCTACATGGGATATGAAACAATTGACTCAATCAATATAGCTTTGAATAGTTTTGATATGACAACTCAAAATTCAAGGTTGTTTATATGAATTTCAGGATCTCTATCGATGGTTTGAAAAGTCTTCTTACCAAATTTTCAAAATGACCGCACTAAATGATAATTTACATATTATAAAGTTTATTCCTTCCTGTAAATTTACACAAACTTGCAATAAGCACCATGGTTTACTTTTGTAATAGGTTCAATTTCACTCCTTGCTTCTAAAATATATTTTCAAATCCTAAACCCCAGGTCTTTAGACATGGACATCTAGAGCCATGAGAATCTAACAGAGGAAAGGTGATGTTTACTTTTAGAGATTTTGGAGGGCCCACAACCATGCATATCCTGTAGTAATAAAAACACTCCCTATAGGCCCATAGGGAGTGGCACTACTAGGAGGTGTGGCCTTGTTGGAGAAAGTCTATCACTAGCAGGTGGTCTTTGAGGTTTCATTCAAACCACCACAGCAAATAAAATCAGAATATTTTGCCTTGGTTTGCTGATGCCCTGAATTAAATAGAGCCTAATGCTTACATTATATTTATTTGTATTCCTGGACTGAGCCTAGAAGTCAAGATTTCATTTTTTTTTCTCTCTTTCTCTACAGAAGCACCAGGTCAAGAGGAAACTTCAATTTCTAAAAACCAGGTGACATCACAAACTCACCTAAGTCAATCAGTGCAATAGAACGACCCAGCCTGTCCACTTGGAGCCTCTGATGCAAAATAAGATCCAGACACAATATGGGCGATGTGTTTTATGGGTTTCTCTCCATTATGACTCCATCATGGTCTGCTCCTACCTTGTTATTTCTGTATTTATTGATGACCAGCTATTTGTCCCATTTTCCTCTGGCTTCTGTCTCTCTGCTTTCTTCTTCTTCTTCTTCTTCTTCTTCTTCTTCTTCTTCTTCTTCTTCTTCTTCTTCTTCT
>NW_022196894.1:9121595-9125251 GCF_008632895.1 Mastomys coucha
CTTCTTCTTCTTCTTCTTCTTCTTCTTCTTCTTCTTCTTCTTCTTCTCTTTCTCCTTCTCCTCCTCCTCCTTTTTCCTCTTTCTCCTCTTCCTCCTCCTTCTCTTCTTTTCCTTCTTGGTCTTCTATCCTTTTGTGTCTTGCTTCCTCTGGCCCCTTCTGAAGTTCTGAAGTACCTGCCAATGAAAAGTCAAATTTTCAGTACACAACCTGTGTCACAGAGCCTAAGCTATCCTGGCTTGGTCTTTAGTTTTGAACTTACCTGTACACCTAAGAGAACATAGCAGATAACTGCCATGTTTAAAAAAAATCACAATTATAATTTATTACTTGTGTACAGCTAGTCCACTCCAAGTTCTTTCTAGGACCAATATATAGGCTCACAGAACATATTAGTCTCATATTGGTCCAAGGCAGAGGGTAAAGATCCACAGTGTGCTTGGTGTCTATGTTTTCTCTTCAGAACTCCATAAGAACAATCATAAATATTGTAGAGTACTGCTCATAATCTTTTGGCTGTTGAATCTAATGCCTGTCTCTTGCCCTCCACCCCCAACCTTGAAAATAGAATAAAGTGTAGAATAAAGTGGGAGGAAAAAATAGAGAGCAAGAAAGGAGGAAGGGAATGAGAAGCAAAGAGAGATAGTAAATGAAGAGGGTTAATAGAGAAAAGAATGGGTGGATAGGCTCGAGACTCACTGAAATGCTTTATTAGTGGACCTTGTTGATAAAGTTTAGATGACTGTAGGAGGAGTCATATGATAGCCCATACTTCTGTTACTTACAAGGTGCTGTTCCACATTCAAGCCTACCTATTCCCTTCAGTCTCAGCTGGATAGGTGACCTCTGCTGAGGAGCCGCTTCTGTAAGCTGAAATAGGTCTAGACAGCCAGGAGTGGATCTGTTAGTAGCTGAAAAAATATGCTAAAGAAGTAAAAAGTGGTGCATTTGGCATTACAGAGCAAGAGCAAAGAGCTATTGAATTATTTGACTTAGAAGCAACAAGCAACAAATCCAAGCCATGCCATCTGCAATCAATGAACACCATTATCATCACGCAGATGGCTGCTTCTGGGAGAGTTCCAGTCCAGTGGTTTGCAAACTTAGCCTCATACTGTAATCACCTGAAAGCTTTAAAAACATTCTTAGTGCCTAGATTGTACATCAGACCAACTAAATGGAGGGATTGTTATTTTCAAAGGTCCCTAGATATTGCTAATGTGCAGCCAAGTTTGCCAAACTATGATATTGAATAACCCTGTAAATCAAATCAGTGTTGGATGTGCTCTGTAGAAAGACTGCATGTCAAGTAGCTCAACAAATGACTGCACCTGTTGTGTAATTGAGGTAATGATTCAAAGACTGTCACAGGACTATGAAAAGTCCATCTGTTCAAGAGGACAGTTAATCAAGTGACAAGCTTCAAAGCTGACTTCCACATTCCCTGACATATGGGTTGCCCCAAGTATTTGATGGTCTTGGCTTGTTGGTGGCTGCCTGTTTATGACCATCTGCTGCCAGCAACTATGGAGGAAAGTGACATGCTGCCAGTCAGTTACCTTTTATGTTTGTGTCTTTACTAAATGACCTCATTCTTCAAATGCTTAAAAAATGTAGCTGTTATGGTTTGAGTTGGTTCTTCTAGTTCCATATGTTAAAATCTTATGCTCCAATACCACAAAATGTAACGCTATTTATAGATGATACTTAAGATGGGGTCATCTTAGAATAGGGTGAGTCCTCAATCACGTATGTTTGGTGGCATCTTCGAAGAAAAATTTGGACACAGAACACTTGTAAGAAGAAGGCTCCTGAAGATGTATGCAGAAATTTAGAGTGATGCTCTGGGCAGTTATAATGGTGTATCAAGCATGCCAAGCATACCCCAAGAGGCCAGGCAAGATGCAAGCAACAGCTTATTTCTCCAGATCATCTCTCAGAAGAAACCAACCTAACTGCAGTTTCTAGACCTGTAAGACAACAAATTTACAATTTGAAACCATCATTTTGTGAGCCCATGCCACAGCTTATTTTATGGGAAACTTGTATAGAATTCCACCATGGAAAAACCCACACTGCACACTAATTAGAGCAAATGAAAGTTTAGATGCAAGGAGAAAGGGCGAGGAATCACTCAAAGCCTCAGTTCCAATCCTGATTCCAGACTAGTCATTCAAATAGCTATTCCTGGCCACTCTTGCTCCCTATTGCAGTTGTAGAGTCATTTGTGTTTTGTGTATACGTATATGTGACTTGCAAGTTTGTATGGGACCCTGTGCCTGCCTTAACTCTTGTATGTTGCCATTTTGAAATTCTTGATTTTTTAGAAATGTTTCAACTTTATTTTTTAAACAAAGACCTGTGTTTTTCCCTTTGCATTTCCACAAACTGTCAGTAGATTGGCTTACCAGCTTGTCCACTTAATTAGATCCAGGTTACTTTCTTGAAGGATTTTTTTCATATATTCATTCTATAAGTTAAGTTCCTTTAGTACAGCCTAACACCATAACTAAATGATGGATCAGGAGACATAGAAACTGAGTCTTGGCATACACACTCCAGCTTTGTCCCTGTGGTGACCAACTGTGATCGAGAGTCCAAAGGGGTGCATGCCCTTTAGGACATCTGAAAGTGGCTGGCTGCTGAGCTGTTTTGTTAATATGATTTTTTTATTTACAGCACCTCTTGAAACTAGCATAAGTTTAGATGGTCCTTAGATTAAAAGGACATTTGGGGAGTTATCCTCACTTCTTCACATCTCCTATACTTTCTCATCAATGCTCTTTCTATAAGCAGCCAAATTGTGTCCCCCTGTGGCCATAGTGACCTTCTGTGTTCCATCATAATGGATGAGCTGTGTGACTTGTCAGGATGAGTATAACTTATGTAGAAAATAATGTGGCACCAGGCAGTGGTGGTGCACACCTTTAATCCCAGTACTTGGGAGGCAGAGGAAGGCAGATTTCTGAGTTCAATGACAACCTGGTCTACAGAGTGAGTTCCATGACAGCTAGGGCTATATAGAGAAACCCTGTCTCGAAAAAACAAAAAAAAATTTTTTTAACTTAAAAATAAAAAATAATGTGGCACTTTCTAGCTAAATCCTTAAGAAACATTATTTGAGATAGAGCTATCAACTTAACAAAATCTAGAATCATCCATGAGATAGGTCTTTGGCCTGCTTTGGGGGGGGGGTCAGGTTATCTTGATTGTGTTGATTGACATACACACCGTGAGTGATGTCATTACCTGGATGGAATCCTGGACTGTTTAAGTGGATAAAGGGAGGGGTGACATCCATTATTTACTGCTTCCTGATTGTAGATTCTGTGTGGTCATAAGCTTCAAGCTTCTACGCCTTGGCCTCCACATTATGTAGTGCCTTGAACTATGACTGTCCTGACTAGTTTTATTCATCTTGATATAAGGTAGAGTCATCTGCAAAGAGCAAACCTCAATTGAGCAAATGCCTCCATAAGATCCAGCTATAGGGCATCATCTAAATTACTGACTGGTGGGAAGGTCCCAGCCCATTGTGAGTGGTGCCATCCTTGAGATGGTCTTCCTAGGTTCTATAAAAAAGGAGGCTGAGCAACAGACACCGAGGAAATCCAGAAAATCATGAGATCCTACTACAAAAGCCTATACTCAACAAAAC
>NW_022196894.1:9128668-9140255 GCF_008632895.1 Mastomys coucha
TACATGTAAATAATGAAAATATCTAAAAGAAAAAAAAAAAAGGAGGCTGAGTAAGCCATGGAGAGGAAAACCAGTAAGCCACATCCCCCCATGGCCTCTGCATCCATGGCTTCTGCCCTGTTTGAGATTCTGCACTGGCTTCATTCAGTGATGGAATATGATATAGAAGTATAAGTAAATAAACCCTTTCTCCTCCAGGTTACTTTTGGTTATGGTGTTTTATCACAGAAATAGAAACCCTAACTAAGACAGAGCCAGAATAAATCTATTGTCTCTTAAACTGATTTTTGTCAAGAGTACTTTATCACAGCACTAGGAAGAGGAACTATGAAAGCATTTCTTCTTGCCTTACTGCATCTCTGTCCTTTGTCATTGGAAAAATATCCCATGTTGATGCTGACCCAAAGACAACCAGAAAATATGTGGGACAGACCCATGTGTAGTCTGGAGTTACCACCTCTCCACAAACGCATGATACCCAATAGTCCAGTGTATCTGCCCATTCTCACTCTGAAGACTTCTGGCTATATCTTGATGCCACACTACTCTTCAATTAACTATTTGACTTCTGGGAAAACATTAAGATAGCTAATTTTTTTTCAAGACAAGGTTTCTCTGTGTAGCCCTGGCTGTCCTGGAACTCACTCTGTAGACCAGGCTGGCCTCGAACTCAGAAATCTGCCTGCCTCTGCCTCCCAAGTGCTGGGATTAAAAGCGTGTACCACCACTGCCCAGCAGCTAATATTTTTTAAGTTGTAAGAAAATATGTTCTGATTTTGCTTTTAAATGAGTCATCAAAAGAAGGAACTGTTTGCTATACAAAGTTATAATAATAAAAGCTGGCCCACCGGTGACATTTCCTTTTTTTGCCAGTGCAAAGGTCAGCTCAGGAACTTTGGGAAGGTCATGGAACACTTGCCCCTCCAGGAGGGAGAGGCTAATTAGCATTCCTCAGATCAGAGGTGGGGGACACATTCCATAGGATGGACCATTTCCCACCTTCAGACAAGGGAAGTCCTTGTCACATTATTCCCTAAAGACCAATCAGTTTAAAGGGCTCACTGTTCCGCTAATCATATTGTGCCTAGTTGCTAATGCTCAATTCCACCCCTCCCCATGGAAACCATATAAAGACTCGATGACTGGGCTGCTGGTGGGAGAGGGGGTGTCTCCACCTCTCCTTAGGGTCTGGGATGACCCCAGTGCACTGCAGCAATAAATTCCTCTTGCTTTTTGCATTGATTCTGGCTCTATGTGGTTTTCTCAGGGGGTCCCTGGTAAGCTAAGGCTCAACAGAGTCTTATACCACCTTTACCCTCTTATCTTTCCCTCAGTCACTCAGTTTTTATGGTCTGCAAAAGTGCCACATCTGATGTCTTATTTCTGTAGCATTCATGCTTTCTCTCCTTCCATTTCCCCTGTCCACATAGACCCTCACTAAGCTCTCTTTCCAGTTGTAATTCTCCTTAAAGATTCTCAAGGAAACACCATAGCCCAGCCCTCTGACTCACTTGATCATCACCAGTGTGTTTGTAAAATACATAGGGGTGTTTATTTGTATTTCAGTTTAGTTGATGTAGAGATATAGTCTTCATGAGGACTTCATGAATCATCCTTCTGCCCCACTGTGATCACTTCAAAGGAGGAGATTTGGCCTCACCTTCTGACTCCCAGCCACCCATATTTTTTTCCTTAGGAGTCATGGAAATAACAACTCTGATAGCTTCAGAAACTATGTAGGCTTGGATAATGGAACACTTGACAGAAACCATGAAATATCATAAAGCTGAGAGGGGACTGTCTTCTTATTTTCTGTTGCTCTGTAACAAATTGCCACAATATAATGGCTTAAAATGACAGAAATGTGTTATTCTGTGGATACTATGGATCAGTAATCTGAATGAAACTTACAAATATCCTCAGAGCAAAGTCTTGCAAAGCTAGAGTTGAGATCCTTTGAAAACCCCCACACTAGGAGGGTGACAACTAATAGTGTCTGAGACAGAATTACCTGTCATCTAGATGTGCCAAGGGCTATGAATGGGACTTAGCTCAATGTACAGAAAATGTCTTACTCACTCATTGTCCTGTGTGAAGGCTTTAACTCGGAAGCAGCTGCATCTCTATTCTCTATCCCCCAGTACACAGTGTTGTCTTTGCAGTTGACATGTTTGTTTCTTGCACAATTTTTTTCTCCAGGGCTTTGAACACTGCCTGGAGCATCTAGAGATGGGTTCAATAGATATTTTTTAAATGAGTGAGCGACTTCTGGTTGTTCAACACATGCTTGTGTAACTCAGTGGAACCAACTCTAACAAACATCATGTAAGATGTGGAGGATGGGCTTCACTACAGTGCTAAAGGCTGATTTTGGCAATCTCTGGAACCAACTTACAGACAAATCAACGGGAACGGGACAGCTAGAACATTTGGACTCTATCCAAGGGAAATACTTCTTTCTATGATACATTTCAAATCATGTCACTCACAGTTTTATCATCTGGGATCAAGCGGGTTACGAAAGGGAAGACAAATTAGAACTTTCAATTCAATGGCATTTTCAGTTGAAATTCCAGATGTTGACATTTCACACTCTGCAGTGCTTAACTTCTCTGGTGGGTGACTCTTATTATATAGCCCAGGCTGGCCTCAAATGTATAATTTTTACCTTTCTTATTGCTGTCACCAATTTTTTGATGGGAACAACTTAAGGGTAGAAGGGACTCTTGGCTCACAGTTTGAAAGACAACAATCTATCATGGTCGGGAGAGAATGACAAAGTTCCTGGTGGTAGAAAGTGAGGCTGACACTTCTCTGGGACCTATTAGACCTCTGAAGACCAGAAGCAGAGGATATGAACCTCAAATGAGGCCATCTGTAACCATTTTTCCTGACTTTAGAACCCTACATATATTCACTAGACACCGTGACCCAAAGGTTTCATCTCCACCACACATATAGGAAAAATAAAAACAGTGCCACCAGACGGGGACCAGTTTAAACACATGAGCCTGTGGGGGACATTTTATGTTCAAACCATTACAAATAACCCAGTCTGGCTTTGAACTTGTAATATAGAATGGGTTGGCCATAAGTTCTTAAACCTCTTGCTTTGGGCTCCTCGATGCCAGAACTATAGGTATGTTTACCATATCCAACTCTAAAGTTGACACTTTTCAAGATTTAATTTTTTATTTATGTGTACAGGTGTGTGTGTGTTGGCATCAGGGCCTCTGAAACCCGTGACATCACATAGGCAGGCCTCAGAGAACTGTTGCCAAGGCAACAGCCACCATATTCCCAGAATCCACTGGACTCACCTCCCACCTTTACCTGTGACCACCATGTCACCACCCATATACATATGGGGAATGCCCTCCTCTCTCTCCCCCTCTTCTTGTTCTGTTGCCACCCTGTCTCTCCCAATAAAACTTCTTACACATGGAAATGTATGGGCCCAGTGTGTGCTGTGTCCAGACACGAGCCACTATTCTAACACATCAGGGTGTATGTGTGTATGTGTATGTGTGTGTGTGTGTATGTGTGTGTGGTGTACAGGTGATACAGATGCACACAGAAGCCAGAAAAATCCATCACATCGCCTGTAGCTGGTGTTACAAGTAGTTACGAATCGCCTGACCTGAAAGCTGAGAACCTGATCCTCTGCAAGAGCACCTACTGATATTAACCATTGAGCCATCTTTTCTGCCCCTCATACAAGTCTTAGATTTTAGGGATTAAGCATTTCCATGCCTGAAAATGATGAATTAGTTCCACAACCCCAGTAACCAAAGTGTCATACTTCCAACCACCACTTTATCACCAGGTTTTAAATCTGTAGGCATTATTGCCCTAAAACTGGCACTTTATATTTAGTCACCATCATGACAGACATCTGCCCAACGAGGCAACAGCATTTCTTCTGACACATCATCTGTTTATTTTCATAGCTGAGCAACTTCTGGAACAACAAACAGACACCTTTAGAAACAAAGATGGAATTTTGGGGATCTTAACTGATATGGGTTGTCTAAAATTAAAGGTACTGCTGTTTAATTGGAACACAGAATTAGAACCTACAGTTTTGGAAATATGTGAGAAAATGAGTATTTGTCAGAAACTTCAGCACTGGGGAACTAGGCCAGCTGCTTCAAGGACACTAAATTGATTATAAGGGTTAAATAATATTGTTAAATCTCACTAAACAAAGCCTGCTAGGTTTTGACTGAATTAGATCATTTGTTTGCTCAAGAAAATTGGCATTTAATTTTCTTTCACTATAAAAATCATGAATAGAACTAGCAATAAAAAAAAAAAACCTACTTGTGGGAGGGGATACTGAAATTGGTCATGGCTTGGTTTATTTTTAATTAAGGAATTACTACTGTTTAAGGTAAGTATATCTTAACTTCAAAGGAAACACTTGTATTTGGATAGATGTAGAATGAGTTGTTTAAATCTTTGAATGTACTTGAATACATTGTATTATATGTGAAGAGTTCAGGACATTGAGTCCTTTGTTCTTCCAGGGAAGCCATATGTGCAAAGGGGAAAGAGTAATTTTCAAGTGTCTTCAGACACCATTTTCATCTGAAATCTAGTTAGAACACTTTAACGAAATCTCCCTTGCTGGTGAGTACAATAGCACCCCTGCTTCCTTGGCTGGGATAATGAACATCGTGAACAGTAATAAAGAGCAAGTGTCATAGGAAAACAAGATGCTTAGAAAACAACTGTATGTCAATCAGAATGAGGGTCAGCCTTGAGCTAGCTGTGTGGTCATGGGCAGAGTACTTAACCTTCCTCAACAACAACAGTGATGGTGGTGACATGAAATAATGCTTGTGGGCCACCTGATCTTTGTGTATCAGAAGCCCATAATCACTATAACTTAAAGAAGATGAATTCAAGCCAAACAGTGAAGATTAAGATAGGCAGCTCTGTCCAAGAGATTGTTTGGGGATCAAGGATCCTTCTGGGTTGCATTGCCATGCCTTGGCTGTTGTTCATGCTGACACTGGCAAAAATTGCTTAATAATTCATTACAATTCCAAACAGTAGTATGGAAGGAAGGCAAGTAAAGAGGATAGAGACATTGGTGTTTCTGCTCACATTCTCTGATGGAATCTTAGAAAGATAGCAGACTATAACTTTAAGAGAGATGAGACCATGTAGACCTTGTTCTTGGTTCCCACACGCCAGCTAAAACTCAGGGTGGCCTCTGTCAAGAGGAAGAGGATGCCTCCCCTTGGGGCACAGCTGCAGGTGTCAGAACACCCAAGCTTCTTAGCACAGGAATTGTCAGTAAGCTGTCACTATTGTTCTTTGACAGGTCCATCAAATGTGGAAAACACTTTGAAAATGTTTTCCTGAGTGCATAGAGGGTTTCTTCTCTGTTATAAGGAATGCCTACACGTGGATCACATGACTTGCTGAGTTCTCAGTTGCAATATGCCCTATAATAGAGGAGCGACAACCACTCTAAGAAGCCTTGACACTTTCCTTTTTTTCCTTTCTCCCTCTCTCACACATAGTTTTAATTTCATTATAATATTTAAAAATAAAGTTATGTTTTTGAAACACAGTCATTGTCACATGTTATAAAGTATTTACAGTGATTTTGGCTTTTCAACATATAATTTGCAAAAGGAGCCTTATCTTGAGTTAAGATAATAAAAAATGCCTATAGAGAACAACAAATTGACAAATTTTTGGTTTTAAACTGACACTTTCATATCCCAGGATTCCTGTGTGTTCAGGATAATCTGAGATGATTCATCATATGAAATACCTTTACGATGGACACCAGGAGGAACTTTACTCATCTAAACATTTCTCCCATGGCTAGGAAATGGGTTCTAAGAACTTCCCCCACACTGCAGCCGGTCTGACTTAGTTTCATAGTCATTATAATCAAAAGAAAGAACATGATAATTGGCCAGCCTGACTTAACACAGCTATCTCTCAGTGGAAACTATGGAGCTGGGGTTTATGGGTTTAGTTCCCATAAATGAGTTTATGGGGCTTAGTTCCCAGACAATCACAATGATATCAATGATAATCACAGTGTCAGCAAAACAGTGTAGGGTGTCTAGTGTACAAAACAACAGCTGCCCCTTCTCTCCTTCCCTCCTCCCTCTTCCTTTCTGTTCTCTGCCTTCTTCCTCCTCTCCCCTTCTTCTTCTTTCACTCTTACAGGATAACCATTGTGTCACATTCAAAAGTTAGCTGTTCATGGTTCTCATGCTCAGGCTTCTCTTAAATTCAAGAAGAGAAATAGTGTCTGATGTGGTTGTGGAGTGCAGACAGACAAGCAGACAACTAGATAGACATGAGTTAATGGTGTGGTAGGGAAATATACATAGTATTCTGCCAGGAGCCATGGCCTTAATCATGGCCTAGTGAAAAATGACTAGCTTACACTGACAGCCCTGAGAGAACATGTGTAGTCTAACAGAGTATTTGTGGGTGTGGAGGACATTGTGACCCTTGGTTCCAGGATCTGATTGCCACCAGCCCTTCCCTGCTGCGGGCTCTTCCCCAACCCTTGAAGCTTTCTCCTGCTTGTGCTTATGTTGTCATCCCTGAAGTAAAGTTTTTGGAGCTTGACCAGACAACTGTCTTGCTTTCATTCTTTGTGTCTCTTGTCTCTTTTGGTCTCTCTCTTTCCCCTGCCCTAGGTCCCTGTTGAACGCCCTGCAGGTTGGGGCAGTATTCTGCCAAATCAATACAGCAGGGATTAACTTCTGAAACACATGCGGACTCAGGGATGCTTACAAAGGAGACCTTTAAAAGTCTGAACAGTGGAGAGTTTGTGATGTTTTCCAGCATGAGGTTCTCCTGCCTTCCCAGCTGTGGTATTCATTTATGTGCGTTCTGACAGTCATGCCCCCCCAATAGAATTAAAGGAAATGTGAAGAATAATTAGCAAATCTACTCATTGTCTACTGTTGTCATTAGTTTTTTTAGCATTCACAAGACAAGCATATAGAATTATTTCTTCTCTTTAAATGTATGTGTATATGCATGAATATGTGTATATGACTTGTGTCCATATATATGCATGCACAAATGAGTGAGGGTGGATGTGGAGATTACAGGACAACCTCAGGTGTCTATCCTCACCTTCCACTTTCTTGAGACAGAAACTTGTATTGTTCTCTATTGCATATACCAGACTAGCTATGCCCTGAACTTTCAGTGACTATTCTGCCTCTGCCTGCCGTTTCTCTGTTACCGAGCTGGAAGAAAGACCCACACTGCTACACCAGATTTACATGTTCTAGGAGTCTGAACTCAACCCTTCATACTTTTTTGCACAATCAGCACTTTATCCATGGAGTCATCTCTGTATCCCAGACAGTTTTAGTTCTTGGGATTTTGGAAACAAGTAATTTTTCTCTGTAAAGACTTTAGGTGCTTAACCTATCATTGATGTCTTCACTGTTGAGATTAACCAGGACCTGGAGTTAACTAGGCATGGTTGTTTTGGGAGATTGTGAATATACATGTGATAAGAAGCAGGTTTACCAGGTATGGTGGTTTGAGTATACGTGGCCCATGGAAGTGGCGCTATTAGATGTGGCCTTGTTAGAGTAGGTATGGACTTGTTAAAGGAAGTAAGTCACTGTGGAGATGGCCTTCGGGATCCTAGTGCTCATTCTATGTCTCTCCCTACCTACCTGCAGAAGACAGTCTCCTCTTGGTTGCCTTTGGATCAAGATCTCAGCTCCTCCAGCACCATCTGCCTGCACGCTGCCATGCTTCTCTCCACGGTGATAATGGACCGAACCTCTGAATTGTAAGCCAGCCCTAGTTCAATGTTTTCTTTTATAAGATTTGCCTTAGTTATGGTGTCTTTTCACAGCAATAAACTAAGACACCAGGTGTCTGGATCAGATATTTGCCATTTTGGCTATCCAAGGGAAAGGGACAACCTTACTTCTCTAAACTAAAGCTGAGTTATTTTATCCTGCTATCTGAAGTCATGTTGGAGCTGGATCAATGGTTAAACTGAGGCCAGTAGCAGAGCCAACAAGGCATTTTTCTGTGACCAGAGGGCCTTTCTCAGTTTCACTATTGATACATTACTTGGATTGTCTTTTCCTCATGGGTAAATTTTTGTTTTTTCATATCTGAGTTATCATATTTGGCCTACAAATGAGAGACCTGGGTGGACAAAACCATGGAGAGCTTCAAATAATCCAGAGTTTTGTTTTTATTCCTTCCCTCAGTAAATGGGAGAATAACAATCCCTGTGATATCTCTGTGTTGTGATCCATATTTAAAAGTCCCATTAAAAAAACAGCAGGACCCATCGAGCCACAACTTTGTAAACCCAAAAATCACCATCTTAAGCTGCTGATTTATTGGTGTGCAGCCCCAGTGGATGAGTAGGTCTCCACATACAAAGCAAATACAGATTTGAAAACTGGACAGAGTGGGAGTTCACAAATGCCCACAGAGCATTCCTGGAAGCAAGGGCTTTGAATCATCTGGGACATTATTAGCCTCATTTTAAACACAAGGAAGCCCAGCTAGGAGAAGTAAAGTGACTATGTCACATGTTTGGGAGGGAGTTTGCAAATTCACGAGTCACAAGCTTTTTCTTTACTGTCATGTTCCCTCTGTCAGACTGATTTTGAGGCCAGTCTGGCGTATATTCTGAGATGAGATAAAAACAAATGGGCAGACAAACAGAATAAATTGGAATCAGGAAGTGATCCCAATGAGCAGTGGCGGCGGCAGTGGTGGCGGCAGTGGCAGCAGGGCTGAAGGGCCAGCTCCTTGGTCCACCTACTTGCTTTCTGTCTTGTTAGCTGATGAGTTTTTATCATAGTATCACTGAAGTGAAACCAGTGCAATCCACCCAAGTGTCTAAGACCAGAAAGGCAGATCTCGGGAAGGTAATGCTGCTGCATCTCTCATAGCCAAATGGTGGCAATGCATTATAGGTTCTGCTATACGTAATCGTTTAGCATTGTCTAACTCAAACACACACATGCTAACTCTGCACTATGTCCTTTTACTGCCAACAACAGTGTGTCCAAACCCCCATCTAGGAAAATATACTAGAATGTTTGAGGCATGATGCACACCACCATTAAAATAGACACTACTCAAATTTCCCTGAGCAATAGAAAGAGAAACTAAAATAATACAGTCACACACTAGGAAATGACACATGTAACAACATGGCTGAGTCATGTAAATATATTCTGAGCAGAAATAGCCAGACACTAAAGACCAAGATGCCAGCCCAGCATGCATGACGCCCTCAAGGTGCCAGCCCAGCATGCATGACGCCCTCAAGGTGCCAGCCCAGCATGCATGATGCCCTCAAGGTGCCAGCCCAGCATGCATGATGCCCTCAGTTCATTGGATAAGATCAATCAAGATGGTATATGCCTATAATCCCAGCACTCACAGGAGATGTGGAGGGAAGAGGAGCAGATGGTTGAGACCATCCTCTGCTACATAGCAAACCCAAGGCTAATCTGAGAAATATGGAACTCTGTATCAAAAAAGGTATATTCTGAAATAGTTTATTTATATAAATTTTGAACACTATGATGTTAGAAGTATTGGTAACTCAGAGAAGTGGGCCTAAAAGAGGACATGAGCCAGAACTTCTGGGGTAAGGATAATATTCCCCATCTGGGTCTGATTAAATGACTTTATGGCTGAGCTTATAACTTTGTGGAAATCCATTGAGCAATATTCTTAGGACCTAGGCACATGTTGAAGGTACATTAGACATGATTAAGTCAAAAATAAAGTCTAAGATCCATACAAAATTTGGAAACATGCTAGCTAAAGGTTGCCAGAGAAATCTGTGAAAGACAATAGCAGGGACTGATACCATAGATATTTCTTCTAGGATCGGGTATTTTGTATGTAATTAACTCAGCATTACAAAGGGGAGACAGTTGTCACCCCTTCTTAGAGGAATATGTCTGAAAAGCGTGATTATGTTGCCTCTGACTATTCAACAGGTAAGAACAGAGCATCACACATCCAGTGTTCCAGTTCTTATAGCATATCTTTTACACTTGACTTTGGATAACCAGGGGCATTTTAATTCACAGGTTTATTCCTTGGAAACTCTCAAAGAGCTAAGATGAATTCTCCAAATATCCTCTGGGATAAAAACCTGTTTGTGTCAAAATCCAATATTAACTGAGATGAATAAAGTCTATTTATCAAAAATTAAGGCAGCTACAGAGAAAATCATGAAGGCTATAACTCTCTGCTTGCTCAAGTTTCCTTTGGAACAAACCATACTGTGCATCACTGTATAGTAAGTGCAAAAGATGCATGTTGGTTCAGTCGTTTGGGAAGCAGAGGACTGTTAACATCAGCATAGGGTCTGTGATGATGTGTTGAAGGATGGTTGGCAACCAGAGAGGAGAAGTGTGGGTGCCTTGTGCTTTATGACATGTTTTGTCACTTGGAAAAATTAAAAGGTGGAGGAATTTATCACAAAGATTAGAAGCCAACTTCCTCATATTGTCAGTTTTGTGATTTGGGAGCTTTATGTTTAAAATAATAAAAGCAGAGACTGCAACTAACATTAAAGGAGAGGTGAGTTTGTGCTAGTAATAAGGCTGGTGGTGCTTAAAGACCAAAGCAGGATAGCCTCGTTGTGAGGCCAGCCTGGGCTATATACTGAGATGAAGTAAAGACAAATGGATAAATCAACAAGATAGATTGGATCAGGAGTTGATCCTAGTGGCCAGCAGCAGTGAGGTTGGAGGGCCAGCTCCTGCTCTAGCTACAGGTGTTCTCTCTCACTCCACTTCGCAGTCAATGCAAAGTGAAAGAACTGAATTGAGAAGCAGGGGAAAGGGCACTCATGACATCATCATGGGAAGGGGCACTCATGACATCATCATGGGAAGGGGCACTCATGACATCATCATGGGAAGGGGCACTCAATGTCAGGACAATAGTCCTGTGGCTGGGATCAGTGATCACCAGAGCTTCTGTCTGCCAGGAGTGTTCCCAAGGATGAGCTGCCATTGCCAGCCTCTTGCTTGGGATTTTGAAAAGGATTTTGCAGAGGGGACAGGAGCTGTAGGGGAAGCACATGGATGTAGTATTCCTAACCCTAACTCTTCTGTAGTATTCCTAAGAACCAGAATGTCTTCAGTTGTGATTGGTAAGTGGTTGTCAGTCAGCACCAAGCTGTCAGGAAAAAAAGCTTTCCAGGCCATGGCCCCATCCTGACTGCCTGCTGTGGGTTCAGCTAACTCCTACTCTTGCTGAATGATTGGAGTTGGCTGAAATGGTTCAGATGAGGTTGTAGATCTAAAGTTTTAATACTTCTCAGTATGGCATATGCTGTAACTGCTACATCCAAGGGTTGCTTCCCTTGCATGCCTGGTACTTCGACTGAAATGCCTGGAGTAATTGGGGCTAACTGACACTGTTTTCCCTCCATATGACCACTGGATTTCCTCACAATGTGGTAGTCTTCTGGTACTCAACAAAGAGACCATGATTTATTTATTTATTTATTTTATTTTAGATATTTTCTTTATTTACCTGCGAATTTCTCCATTCCCAGTTTCCCCTCCAAAAAACA
>NW_022196894.1:9141991-9143025 GCF_008632895.1 Mastomys coucha
AAAGACCCAGGATAGCCAAAACTATTCTCAACAATAAAGGAACCTCTGGTGGAATCACAATCCCAGAGACCATGATTTAGACCAAGGGAAAGAACAGAAACTTTAGGAGCTCTGGTGAAATGACCTGGGAACCAGAAGAAAGACACAGCATGTGTGCGATAATTGTTCACCTTCTTCATGAAATTAGAGTCATGCTGGGACTCAAAATCCATAAGAGACACAGTCACAGTCTGGCCTTCACAAATGGAAATAACACATTTCATATGAGTATTTTGAGATACAAACCATGCAACTCCAGAAGCAGCACAAACAGCACAGGCCCCCAACGAGGTAGGATTACACACAGCAGTGTTGGTAAGCAGTGTCTGTAGCTAACTATTTGAGTAATGAACACGAGTGAGAGAGCCCTGAGGAATTCCTAGACATAAATGTGTGTCATTCCCAAGGGGTTCCCGGTAAGCAGTTGAGACAAAACCAATCAAGTGTGGATATTCAGCTTTACGTAAGCTCATTTGTACCACATAGTTTGCAAAGATGAGAGTTACATTTTATAACGTTTGTAACTCAAGCTTTATACTTAATGACTTCAATCTAAGGGGTTTAGCATCTAATTGGGAAAATGAAATTAATATATATTAAATAATAGTATAAGATATCGTAAGAGATGCCAACAGGGAGCCCTGAAAAAAACCTTACATATATGGTTTTATAGGTACAACCTCCAATAAAAAAAATAATTGTGAGAGCTACAAGGACCTTGTAGATGAGGGATGAAATCATCAGTGTTTTGGAAGTTGGTGCAACTTATAGGTAGAAAATGGAGTGGATGGAATCTGAAAAGTAGAGATTTTTTAATGACATTTGGCCCAAGACACAATTATTTTTCTCCTAAATATTAAAAAAGTTTATGCTTTAGCCATTTATAATGTGCAATGCATAAAACTCTGGAGTTTGAAAGTTCATGGGAAGAATAACTGCCATTAGAAGAAGGGACAACTGAAAATAATAATTAGAAGTATTTTAAATAGCCATTG
>NW_022196894.1:9143035-9150379 GCF_008632895.1 Mastomys coucha
TTGGAACTTTGGCTATCTGGCAAGTACTCTTTAGAATTTTCTCCACCACAAATAACGCAGCTCACTGGCCTGAAGGCAGACTCAGACAAGTGTAAGTAAATGAGTTTGGCTACTGAGTATTTACAACCCAGAAGACAAGGTATTCTGGACCATAAACCATAGCTTCCTGGCCCTGCTCCAGATGTTTGCTTTATTCTGTGAGAATTCCATTTTAAAGGAGGCTACAGGAGCTTTGGTCCTAGTACAGGGGTTTACAGAAATGAAGCAACAATGGACAATGTTTAGGAAACATGTTTCAGATGCACAGGGGTAAGAGAATTTCTGTTTATTGAAGAAAAATCTCAGTGTGACCACAACAGATTTGACAAATAAGAAACTGGAAGTCTTACTGGGAACTCACCAATACTTCAAGAAATGCACACATGGTTCAAAACCTCTGACTCTTAATAGATGTTCATTTCTTCTTAGGACATGCATCAGGCCATTTCCTAGTCAGTATTTTTAAAAAGAGTTGATCCCCTGCAGGTGACAAAACAGTGTGAAATCCTCTCATGCATTGTGACTTCTCCAAATGAGTCAGCTAAATGCTCCTCTGAGGGACAGAATTTAATGCTCCTTTTTGCTAAATGTTCTAATACCAATTAGAACCATCAGGGAGCACTTGTGCATGGGCTTTGATACTTTCCTTTGAACTAGAATTTGTAACTCTTCACTCTGTCTATGACATATAAAGGCTGGTCTCCTGCATTAGACCTTCTAGAAAACTAAAGAGTTTCCTCCCTGCATCATTTCAGACAAGTTCATCCTGAGGCCCATGTCATTCCAATATATTGTCCTTGGACTCTAATAAACCAACACATAAATTCTACTCAATAATCAGAAGGCACTAAGTGTATTTTGACCAATATTATTTTGTTGTATGAAACAGTGTCTAATACTTGTGCTTGACACACAATAGTATAAGCAAACACTTGTTTTCTCTCCTTTCTTCTAGGCCATTCCACTCTTTTACCCTTTGCTTAAGTCTCTTGGGACCTCTCATGGGCCACATTTTCCACTATACCAGACACCTTAGGGGTATCTGTGTAAACAAAATTCATATTGGAGCAACATGTTCCTGATTAATGTTTAACAGACAAAGGGAAAGTAAAGTGCCTGAGAGTGAGCCCATGTGGTGATCTTTAGTCTATGGGCAGTTTCATGCTCTACAAAAATAAGACAAATCTTTTTGTCTTATTATAAAGGCAAGATGAATTCAAAGAAAGAGAAAAGCAGACAGAAGAGCATTTATATTTCACCCATCCTCTGGACTCACGGGTAAAGTTTATTTGATATCTCCGAGACTTGCTTGGAATATCCCCAAGTGAAATACATCATTTGCCCAAATCATCCCCATTTACACATGTTATATAAACCCATGTGTTCAGAATTTAATGACTTTTTGCAGCCAGCTTCCTGCCTCTTGCTATTCCAGCAGTGCCTCCTTATTGGTGACCTCTGGTCACTATCACCATTGGCTCCATGATTCTCTGGCTCTCTTCATTTCAACCTCAATAACCTTTGAACTTTCAAGACAGCACTAGTCAAAATCTGCTGCTTGGACACAGAACGTTCTAGACAGAAAAGAGCCAGATGGGGGCACGTTAGAGAAAGGAAATAACACAACTTGAGTGTTTAGCATCAGTGCCACATAATCCAAGTCATCTCCTATCAGCAGTCTTTGCTGGTAATGTTACTCTATGGAGCAGAGCTTTCTGGAAAGGATAAGATACAAGCATACTTGGTTCTTACAGGATATGGCAGATTTGTTATAGCTGCCCATATATAATATCATCATACCAAAGCAGACACCACAACATGTAAATAAGTAGATGTGTCTGTATCTCAATATATATTTCCAATATCAGGTGTAAGTCAGGACTAGTCTGTGATTCCCTCCTTGGCTACCCAACCATATAAGACTTTAAACTGAGTCTCTGCTCCTCTGATTCCTCACATAAGGAAGTGCCTGTTCTGCGCTGGGAAAGGAAAATAAAGAGTCTACATCCCCTAGGAACTCCCATCCCAGGACAAGCTTCATCCATACCTATGTGGAATTCCCAATCTTGAACTTTTTCACTGGATTTTTACAACATCTTGACAATTCTTTTTAGGTGTGTGGGGGGTTCGAGACAGGGTTTCTCTGTATAGCTCTGGCTGACCTGGAACTCACTCTGTAGACCAGGCTAGCCTGTCTAGTCTGTAGACTCAGAAATCTACCTGCCTCTGCCTCCCAAGTGTTGGGATTAAAGGTATGCACTACCACTGCTGGGCAATCTTGAAAATTCTAATTTGGCAAACAATTGTCCTTGTAATACTTGATTGCTTTTTAAAGGGGGGAACTCTTTTTTCTTTTTTTCTTTTTTTTTTTTTTTTTTTTTTTTTTTTTTTTGGTTTTTTCGAGACAGGGTTTCTCTGTGTAGCCCTGGCTGTCCTGGAACTCACTCCATAGACCAGGCTAGCCTCGAACTCAGAACTCAGAAATCCGCCTGCCTCTGCCTCCCAAGTGCTAGGATTAAAGGCGTGCACCACCACCGCCTGGCAAGGGGGGAACTCTTATGCACCCAAAGACTCCAGGGAAACAATAAAATTATAGTCACTTGCACATTTAAATGTAATATGTATAATAATGTGTTCTATATATTATTATAACTTGTGTGTGTGTAGATGGGCAAGCACACACATGAGCAGATGCATGTGGAGGGCACAAGACAACCTTTGGAGCCCTTCTTCAGGTCTTAATTGGACTTCAACAAGTCAGCTAGGGTGCTGACCAGCAAGCCTCAGGGATCAGCCTATCTCACTCTTGCTTCACTTACAGGCATGCACCACTGTATTCAGCTTTTTACATGGGCTCTGGGGATCAAATTCAGGTCCCCCTGCTTGGGAGGCAAGCTCTCTACCAATTGAGCTATATTCTCACACCTATACATTGTGATTCCTTAATATTATATTACTATATATGAAATGATATTTGTTCTACTGGATCCTTATGCATAAATACCATTTATTCCTAAGGCTTGTCAAAGGTCCAGTTACACATGCTTTGTCTCTACAGCCATTCTGCAGAGATTAACAGGCTTAGAAAAGTTCTGTTGTCCTCCAAGTCCAAACTAAAGGTCTCTGTTTCCTTTTCCCCCCACCCCCCACCTGTTGAACAAAGAGTACCACTGCTCACTGAGTTCTGTACAGTATTTGGCAGAAACAGTGGTCTGCGCTGTAGCTGCTGTTATTAGACACTACAAACTGGGCTCCTTTCCAAATGTTTTTTCCTTGCCATCTCTTTTAATTCTCTTGATGATCCACTTTTTCTTTTCCAGTTTTATTCATGGGAAACTAGTGCAAAGAAGTTAATCAGCTCACCTAGTTTTACAGAACCAGGAAATGGTAGAGTCAATCTGGAGAGCAGGTCTCTGTGACTCAACAGTAAGTTGACCTAAACTTAACACCAAGGAGCCTCTGCATCCTAGAGACAGAGGCCTCTTGGGGTACACCAACTCTGCACATTGCTTCTGCCCATTAGGTGAGGAAAGGACATGGCCTTTCCCACAAAGGTCACCAGATAGTCTTGGCAGTCTGCTAAGGTAATGAGACTTGGTGAAGTGCTTATCTGTCTTCCAATTATCTGTAGTAAGTTAATGGCATGATGGAGGGCTTAATTTGAGGTGAAACAAATAGGTTTGAAGGAAGCAAGAGTCACATATGTAACTTGAAGCTTTTTGCCTGTGAGATCTTTCCAACCACATCACAAAACAACACTGAGAGTGAATGGGTATGCCTAAGTAAGACTGACATCATCCCAATCTCACTGGATGCTATATGAATGTGAATGATGTTTAAATGATTAAGCATTTCCTAGCTGTAAAGTCCATCACCAAGCATTTTGCAGAAGGATGCCTATATTAGTCAAGATAGGTCAGGTTCTACAGCAGTAATAGGCAACCCTCACTCTAAACCTTATTTCTTTATCATTCTATAAGCCCTATACAGTCTGCTGGAGGCTCTCCTACTGTAAGACCAGAATGTGCAGAGAACCCTTTAACTTTGTAGACTATTCTGTTTGCATATGTCTGGTTGGTATTTGAAATGGTGTTGGTTGGCACCACATAAGGAAAAGGGAACAGCAGGGTACTTCCCTTCGATTAAATATTCAAGCCAAGAAATGTTGTTGCTGATTTGATACAAACGTAATCATCCAGCTTTGCATGCTAAGAGAAAAGGAATGAAATATTTTCTTGAAGGCAAATGTTGTTGGCCTTCTTCCTCTTAGAAAGGAATGAAGAGCTCCTAAGGTACTTATCCAAGGTCTGACAACTAGACAAATTGCTGAGCCAAGACTTGACTTCCCAATAGAACTGGAAGTACTTTGCTAAAATGCAAAATAAATTAAGATGCAAAAGTAGGTTAACAACTCGAAGAACTGCTCAGGTGGAAACACTCTAGTTGGGTATTGGGACATCTTATAAAGGAAAAGAGAAAGTTCAAGACCTTCTCAGAGGCAGCTTGGAATAAACTATTTTAAAGATCAAATCTGTCACTATGCTGCAGTACACCAATGAACTAGAAAACTACAATAGACAGAGAGACACACAGACAGACACAAACAATAAATAAGAAAGATGAAAGATTAATGTGAGTGACTTTCAAGTTCAATTTTGAATCATGTGGAATCCTTGTAATTGTATGTGAATAATTTCCTGTGGAGTGGATCAGTGCCTACCTAAGCTATTAGAGCTGATGACCCTTGGATAAGGGAGAGGGAGAGAGATAAAGAAGTTGAACTGAATCACATTCTTGTTGGATTTCACCTTCTTTCCTAGATGCCACAAGAAAGCTGGCAAAGGATGGGGTATCAAGTGCATTGACCAAGAACTCAAGATGCTGGGTTACTTAAAAATATACAAACTCTAAATGGAGAAAGAATTCTTCTTTGAGAATTCTGTTGAACTCTAACTCAAGCCATGAATTCTGACATTCACCAAAATAATTAGAACCTTTAAAATGTAGTAAGTCTAGAAATTAAAACCTAGATGATTCTAAAGACGAAAAGTCATTTTATAAATGAAAGTTGTACATTTGTATGCTACAGTGATGATGCTGGAATACATCGTGAGGATGATGGTGAACATTGATAGAGGGACTCTTGAATTTTAAAAATATACAAAGCAGGGACTGAGGGTATGGGTCAGTTGGTAAAGTTACTGTAAACATGGAGACCCAAATTTGAGCCCCAGAACCTACATAAATGGCCTAGGCATGGTGTGTTAATCAGAGTTCTCTAGAGTCATAGACCATATGGAAAGTTTCTATATATTAAAGGAATTTATTGTAATGATTTACAATCTGCAGGCCAACTAACCCAACAATAGGCAGCTGTGAATGGAATGAGAAGTCCAACTAGTTGCTCAGTCCCATGAGACAATTGTTTCAGCTGGTCTTCTGTATAACCTGGAGTCCTGAAGAAGTAGGTCGTAATAGATGTGCTGACAATAAGTGCAAGCAGGCAAAGAACAGTGAGTCTCCCTTCCTCCATTGCCCTTATGTAGGCCTCCAGCAGAATGTGTGGCCCAGAATAAAGTTGCATAAAACCATGTCTGGACCACCATGCCTGGACTTGGAACTTGCTCTGTCCCAGGCTGACCTTGAATTCAAAGATCTGCTTGCCTCATTTTCCTGGTATTAAAGTTAAGTACAACTATGCCTGAACCTAAGCTTTTCATGGCCATTATGTCTTAAGATCTGGGTCAAAAGTGTGTGCCATCCCATGTCAAGATTTGGATCCAAAGCCTGTGTCATCCAGTCTCAAGATGTGGATCACAGATGTGCCCTCCATTTCACAGTTTATTCCAGATGTAGTCAAGTTGACAATCAGGAATAGATAGCCATCACACATGGTGCCATGTTCCTATTATACCTGTAACAACAAGAGCTATATGAGAGCCAGAGACAAGTAGATCCATGGAAGCTAGCTGGCCAGCTAGTTTAACCTACTTGATGATGCTGCAAGCCCATGGTTGATTCTTTCTCAAACAAAAGACAGAAGGAATAACACCTGAGGCTTTCTTCTGATCTCCACCAGCACACACACACACACACACACACACACACACATACACACACACACCCTATAGACACACACATACGGAACCTACACATACACACCCTACAGACACACATGGACCCTATACACACACACACACACACACACACACACACAAACAAACACATGGACCCTACACACATATACATGCACACGGACTCTACACACATACACATGCACACACCCTACAAACACAGACATGCTCATACAAACATGTACAACAGACATACACACACACACATACACACACAGTTTTTTAAAAAATGAATGGGAGAAGAAGCCGTTATAGAGGCAGTGGTACCTGAGATGACAGTGGCAGACCAGGTGAGAAATGACACAGACCTCAGTTCTAGCTTAAGTTATAGGGATACAGAGAATGAGATGTGTGATAGTTTTCCAGGGCTATCATGGCAAAGCTACACAGACTGTGGGTCTTAAAAACAGGCACTTCTAGCAGGACAGTTCTGGAAGCCATGGGTCTGAGTCATGGTGGCAACAGAAATTTACTTCTTCCTGGAAGCTGTAAAGAAAATGTGTCCCTTGCATTTGTTGTGCCTCCTGCTGATTTGTTGGCAACATGCAGCCTTCACTGGCTTCTTCCGCTCTGACACCCTCTTGCTTTGTGATGGCTGGAGTCCATCCTGTGTCTCCACACTGCATCTTCACACTCCATCTTCACACTGCATCTCCACACTGCATCTTCACACTGCATCTTCACATTGCGTTTTCACACTGCATCTTCACACTGCCTTTCTCCTTTGTCTTACTCTGTTTCTAAATGGTCATTTATTTATTTTCCCAGAGGACAAGAGTGGGATTAGGTTAGAACCCCACCCAATCCAACATCAGTTTCATCTTAAATGTATATGAAGAATCCTTATTCCTGAGTAAGATCGATTCAGGAAGAATTGCAAATAAAGATTTTATTACATGCAGTTTGGAGGGGTAGTCATGGAAAAACCTAATTCAGAAAGATTTTGGAAGATGGGTGTGCCCCAGAGGTGGAACACCTGCCCACTGTGGGTGAAGCATGAGTTCCAGGTCCCACACCTGAAACAGTATGAGTTTCTAGTGCCTTCACTGAGATGATTTGTAGTGCTTGGCTTAATGGTACCCATTCATAATCCTAGCACTAAAGAGGCTAAGACAGGCAAATTGCAACTTTAATACTAGCCCAGCACATGGACTTAGGTCCTGTCTCAAAA